>NC_039518.1:25731-45544 GCF_003672135.1 Ooceraea biroi | reverse complement strand
CAGCCATTGTTGCAAATCCTCAAACACTAATCACACTCCTATTAAATCGTAGAAACGTGCCGATAACGCAAAACTTTGTATTAAAAGTTAATATGAACTTTCGCATTTGAATTTTGCTAAAAACATCCGAACGGACTTTTCCGTTAACCATACATCAAGCGGTCACACGATGACGATGATGATAAGGAGATGCGCATTTAAATAGACGCGCCTAATGATTCAACTTGATTCGTACTTGTATTCTTAATTGCATGCTTGATTCCTATCTCGCGCATCTGCGCGACATCCATGTTCTTGCAAAGGAGAGAAAACACTTCCTCCTACTCCGTACACTCTTTCCACATCTTTCTGTCCACTTCCTATCAATCTCATGAGACAAATCAAAGTCCTGCGGGGAACCGGCGCAGGCGGCGTCTGAAACCTGCAGGCTGGCTTGCAAGCGAGTTCGACGGCGGTTTTTGCGGGGACACCGATTAATTAATTGGCCGTGATATTTGGCAGTCTGACGTACATATAAGGTCATACATATTTTAATGAGTGCACTTATAAATAATATATCGCATACGATGATAACGCACCTCGTTCGTCTCGCCTTGTGAGACTAGTGTGGTGACGCCGATTGTCGCTGATACTATTGTAATCTCTGGCCTACGTTGTATCTTCAATTATTTCTACGTTTCTACCTTTGCTTATCGTCCCTACCGTTTTATCGTGCATTCTGTTCACGCTGCCCGAAACGGCCCGATTAACAAACCGTTTGACTGGATGACCTGATAAATTGAATCGAACGCCAGCGATTAGAAAGATCAAAACGCTCTGCTCGCGTCTATAAACGCGACAGTTGAACGGCGAACTTTGACTCTGAGAGAGAGAAAAAAAGAGGAAAAAAACCGAATATTTAATCGATATAAAATAATAATAATAATAAAATATGAAATTGGCGGTAGAACGTATTGAGTTGACCGGAAAGTCCGTGCCGATTTTTTAAATAAAATCAAGTTTTGATGCAAAAGTTTGCGTTCTTTTGGAATTTTGGAAGAAAAGTCGGCACGGACTTCCTGGTCAATCCAATAGAATCTTCCTCGAGTCGCTTTGCGCGCTTCACGGTGCCAACGATCTGCGAAACTCATTTCCTTGGGATACCTTCTATCTGTGTGGTCTCCTGATAAATTTATAGTCTATTTTTGCAAAACGAAAATTTCATAAGGGTTATCGCGGCATGATAAAAATTTTTACGTGCGCCACAATTTCGGCATGACATAATTTACGCGCTCGATAAGAATTTATTATTATTTACGTGCCGTTACAACACAAATCCAAGTGTGTAGTATCTAAATACTACTACGCGCGTGTAATTTTTGACTTTCCGCGCAAAAATTATTACTTCACCGCACAAAACATAAATTTACACGTTTCAATGCTTAATTAAACACGTTCCGCTGTGTGCAAACACGATACATAACATTAATCGTGTCTGTAAAAATGAAACAAAGTGTAATTCCTAAATCTGCGATTCAACATGCAAGCGTCTAAAAAGTCACACTTAGCCATGTGCAATCATACAGACAAAACGCGCAAAATGTCGCTACACCATTTTACACATGCATAGGCACGAGTAAAAAACTACACACCTAGATTCGCGATGCAAATCTCGGTCTTCTCGCCTGCATCCGAACCGTAATATCTCAATATTCGTTGCGACGTACTACGCTAATTATCCACGAACCTGGGTGGGTTTAATGCTGTCTCATGTCTCTGGCATGACACGACGACGACTATATAAGTCGGCACAAACAGATCCGTCGGGGAAGTGCGAAAGCTCCATATGGCACGCGTTTCCACCGCGAAATCTCCAAGCAGGCGCGAGCGTTTAGCGCCCTTTTCGCCCTCCTTGTGCGCGCTTGTGTGCATGTATTAGGGGTGTGATTTAGTTTTGAAGGTATTTTTGCTCAAAAACGCATGTATTTAAATATGATAATGAATGAATACCTTAATCAAAATATTTTCCTTCGTTTTCTATAACTTTTTCCCATCTTTCTGGCAAGGGATGGATTCCACCACGATAAAATGACTCTTCTTTTCAGTTGATCCATTCGTCGACGAATTTTCGCACTTCTTCGAAATTATCAAAGTATGTATCCTCTAAAGTGTGTTGCATCGACCGGAACAAATAATAATCGCATGGAGCAATGTCCGGAGAATACGCGGGGTGCGTGCGGTAAGACTTTCCATTCAAGCTCTAATAGTGTTTGTTTCACTGATAACGCAACGTGAGGTCGAGCGTTGTCACGAAGAAGAATTACTTTCCGTCGTTTACTCGCAATTGGTGGTCGTTTTTCGTCCACTGCTTGCTTCAACTTGTACAATTGGTGTCGATAACGATCAGCCGTGACAGTCTCGTGCGGATTTAACAGCTCATAGTACACTATCCCACCAAATACAGAGCATTACTTTTGAACCGTGAATATTGCGTCTCGGAGTGGATGTTGATGGTTCGCCCTGGATCCACCTATGATTTTCCGCGTTTCGGATTATCAAAATAGATCCACTTTTCATCCCCAGTAACAATCCGAGACAAAAGACTCTTCTCTTTTGCCGGGCGATCAACGAAATGCAAATGTTCAACCGTTTCGCAATGGCACTTTCCGATAATTGATGTCGAACCCATTTCCCTTCTTTCTGAATTTTTCCCATTTCATGTAAATGTTTGGTAACTGTTGTACGATCAACATTTAATGCTCTGGCAAGAGATGGATTCCACGATGATAAATTGACTCTTCTTTTGAGTCGATCCATTCGTCGACGAATTTTCGCACTTCTTCGAAATTATCAAAGTGTGTATCCTCTAAAGCGTGTTGCATCGACCGGAATAAATAATAATCGCATGGAGCAATGTCCGGAGAATATGCGGGGTGCGTGCGGTAAGACTTGCCATTCAAGCTCTAATAGTGTTTGTTTCACTGATAACGCAACGTGAGGTCGAGCGTTGTCACGAAGAAGAATCACTTTCCGTCGTTTACTCGCAATTGGTGGTCGTTTTTCGTCCACTGCTTGCTTCAACTTGTACAATTGGTGTCGATAACGATCAGCCGTGACAGTCTCGTGCGGATTTAACAGCTCATAGTACACTATCCCACCAAATACAGAGCATTACTTTTGAACCGTGAATATTGCGTCTCGGAGTGGATGTTGATGGTTCGCCTGGATCCACCCATGATTTTCCGCGATTCGGTTTATCAAAATAGATCCACTTTTCATCCCCAGTAACAATCCGAGACAAAAGACTCTTCTCTTTTGCCTGGCGATCAACGAAATGCAAATGTTCAAATGGCACTTTCCGATATTTGATGTCGAACCCATTTCCCTTCTTTCTGAATTTTTCCCATTTCATGTAAATGTTTCGTAACTGTTGTACGATCAACATTTAATGCTCTGGCAAGAGATAGATTCCACCACGATAAAATGACTCTTCTTTTGGGTCAATCCATTCGTCGACGAATTTTCGCACTTCTTCGAAATTATCAAAGTGTGTATCCTCCAAAGCGTGTTGCATCGACCGGAACAAATAATAATCGCATGAAGCAATGTCCGGAGAATACGCGGGGTGCGTGCGGTAAGACTTCCCATTCAAGCTCTAATAGCGTTTGTTTCACTGATAACGCAACGTGAGGTCGAGCGTTGTCACGAAGAAGAATCACTTTCCGTCGTTTACTCGCAATTGGTGGTCGTTTTTGGTCCAATGCTTGCTTCAACTTGTACAATTGGTGTCGATAACGATCAGCCGTGACAGTCTCGTGCGGATTTAACAGCTCATAGTACACTATCCCACCAAATACAGAGCATTACTTTTGAACCGTGAATATTGCGTCTCGGAGTGGATGTTGATGGTTCGCCTGGATCCACCCATGATTTTCCGCGTTTCGGATTATCAAAATAGATCCACTTTTCATCCCCAGTAACAATCTGAGACAAAAAACTCTTCTTTTTATGCCTGGCGATCAACGAAATGCAAATGTTCAACCGGTTCGCAATGGCACTTTCCGATAATTGATGTCGAACCCATTTCCCTTCTTTCTGAATTTTTCCCATTTCATGTAAATGTTTGGTAACTGTTGTACGATCAACATTTAATGCTCTGGCAAGAGATGGATTCCACCACGATAAAATGACTCTTCTTTTGAGTCGATCCATTCGTCGACGAATTTTCGCACTTCTTCGAAATTATCAAAGTGTGTATCCTCCAAAGCGTGTTGCATCGACCGAAACAAATAATAATCGCATGGAGCAATGTCCGGAGAATACGCGGGGTGCGTGCGGTAAGACTTGCCATTCAAGCTCTAATAGCGTTTGTTTCACTGATAACGCAACGTGAGGTCGAGCGTTGTCACGAAGAAGAATCACTTTCCGTCGTTTACTCGCAATTGGTGGTCGTTTTTGGTCCAAGCTTGCTTCAACTTGTACAATTGGTGTCGATAACGATCAGCCGTGACAGTCTCGTGCGGATTTAACAGCTCATAGTACACTATCCCACCAAATACAGAGCATTACTTTTCAACCGTGAATATTGCGTCTCGGAGTGGATGTTGATGGTTCGCCTGGATCCACCCATGATTTTCTGCGTTTAGGATTATCAAAATAGATCCACTTTTCATCCCCAGTAACAATCCGAGACAAAAGACTCTTCTTTTTTTGCCTGGCGATCAACGAAATGCAAATGTTCAAATGGCACTTTCTGATAATTGATGTCGAACCCATTTCCCTTCTTTCTGAATATTTCCCATTTCATGTAAATGCTTGGTAACTGTTGTACGATCAACATTTAATGCTCTGGCAAGTTCTGAAGTGGATCGTGTTGGATGTTCGTCCAATAATGCTTGCAAATCTGCATTTTCAAGCTTTCTTGGCTGTCCCGAGCGTTCTTTGTCCTTCACATCAGTATCACGACTTTTAAAGCGTCTAAACCAGTATTCACACGTCTTAATTGATGGTGATTCTGCGTCACCATAAGTTTCCACAAGAATTCTATAACCGTCAGCCGCAGTTTTCTTTTGATTAAAAAACAAAAGCAACGTATGTCGAAAATGCTGCTTCGGAAGTTGCATTTTTACGATGATATAAACACGACTGTTATTGCTATAATGCTACTAAATGTCATGGATAATGTCAACACTGTTATCGGAAACAGCTATTGGAACAAACTGACACTACAGCCATCTGTTGCAAAACCCTCAAACCTAAATCACACTCCTAATATTACACCTGTGTACGTGCATCGCGCGGAGTTGACGAATTGCCGTCAGATGTTAGTACGATTAAACAACAATTCCTCGTGGCGTGGCACAGACACACGCGTCTAGCGTGTCTCGACTGCATCCCGTGGCGATGATAAGGTCGTTACTCAAATTAAAGGAAGAGCCGGCGCGAACGCTACAAACCTACGGGGAGCACATTACCCCTGCGTAATTCATTTGCTTGAGGGTTTATCGAGCAGTTTGCTTGGCGGTTGATAACGAAGCTGTTGATCTTGCGCGAGGGTTTTCGTCACCGCGGCAAGTGCATCCGCGTGTGCGGCCCGCGAATTTCAGAAAGGCTCATCCCTCTCGCGAAAGAAGATTTCGGAGAAACCCCGTAAGTATCCGGGGTCAGGAGCGGCTTTTTAGATAAGCTGGATAGATACTGGCGAAGCTAGCCGAAATATGTTTGGGAAAGTACGCGGAGATCCTTGGTCTTAATTCGCTCTTAAATATCACCCCTCAGGAGATGGAAGTTGTTTGTGGAGGATTACAGCAATATTTTTTAACGTAACGTAATTTATTGCCTCCGATGCGTTTAATTAAATGGACCTCGCTCATATTCGAGGCTGAGTGCAAATAATTTCAGTTTCAATTTTCAATTTTAAACTATTAATTTCCGCTTAATCTCATAAATTCAAGGATCTGTTCGGAGCCGTGTGCGCGTCGCTTGAGCGAGTCTGTTATGAACTTGGCGCTATTTTCACCGCTAAAAGATATATTTATCGTCAAATCAGATCGCGATCACTTGGCGACAGTCACACAGTCACATTTGCGCAAATGCGCCGTGAAATGATTAAAAACCACCGTTTTTTCGCCACCTCGCGTGCCGCGTCGCGCGTCCAGCTGCGCGGCGACGCAAATCGCAATAATTCTTTTTATCATTCTAACGCCGGCAAGTCATAGCGATCGAGTTTTTCTTCCTCGTTCGTGGTGATGATTCGCGTGTAAACACGAGGTTGTTGTTCGGGAAATATCCCTGGGGGATATCGCGAGATAGGGGCGAACGTCGCTCACGGACGTTCGTTCGTGCGAGGCCGTAGACGGTTCATCGCTGCCGATTTCTGCGCTTGCCTCCCTTGGCTCCTCGACCTTCGAAAAATGTTCCAGCTCCTCCACTTTCCGCAATCGCAGAACCATCAGGTCCAGAGAATCACGCGTTTTTAATCGCGTAATTTAATTTGATCGACGGTTTTTGCTTTCTCTCTCTTTTTTTTAAAATTATTTTCGCTTCTATCGTTGACTATAATAAATCATCGTGAGGGCTCATTGTGGTTGATATTGGTGTGCGATCAAAGGCCCTCCCGATCAGAAATCTCGACGGAATTATCGCGGTCGAAGGATCCTTCTGGCGCGTGCGACGACGACGACGACGACGATGACGACGCGACGATCGGAAGCAAGGACCGTCGAGATGCGGCCGGGTCGGCTAGTAAATAGAATGATTATGTCATCTGCGACCGTCTAGCACGATAACAACGCCGTTACTGATTCCATTCGGCGATCATCACGCGGCACCCTTTCCACCCTCGCCCGCGCGCGATTTGCTTCCATATAACTGTCACCCGGTATTTCCCGATATGATTCATTACATTCATTGGCGTTTAGGCGCTTTGCCGCGATGCTAGATGACGAGGAACGTTCCGGGCGAGCAGGAAATCCAGAATTGTTGATGCACGTTTGTTAACGCATTTTAATGACGCACGCTTCCTTCGTTCGCGCTTCGAGCGATCTTCAGGTTTCAGATGTTTAGCTGTGGACTTGACACCTCGGTATAAATCATTCAGGAAAATGAAGGTTCTTCGGTTGAATATCCGTTTTGCAGTTTACCCGAGCGAAACTGCGTCGTTCGCGCTTAAAGACAAATTTAATTCGAAGGCGCGCCCGAAGAAATCCCGGGCGATTTTCCGGTTCGCATAATTGCGATCTTCATTTAACGCCGTCTCGCGCGGCCGTTATCTTCTAACGCGCAGTTTGCAGTAATAATCCCCGGGGCTACAATAAAAATGACGGGATACGATAAAAGGGCGCGGGATATTATAAAGCGGATAGGATATAATAAAAGTGTCAGGAGCGCGGCAACGTAACTGTAAACGTCCACTTTCGTAAAACTCACGGAAGACCGTTTCTCCGTCGATCGCCGACGGATTACTTCGTCTTCCGCTGCGCTTCGCTGTAATCCGCTCCCGGCTGCGCGCTACTTTGCGCGCGATAATCGGCGGACGAGTCGTCGTTCACGATTCTATTTCTAACGTCTCGATATTATTATTATTATTATTATTATTATTATATTGTCTGGCTAGACGCTTTTATTTAACCGAGAGACGCGAGACGCGCGCCGGCGCCGCGCGGTTTAATTGCCGGAATTAATAATCCATTTACGGCACAGCAAGTGTAACATTTATTGTACCTGATGAGCTACGTGACACGCACGCCCCTCAACCCGGCCGGGGCATTCCAATTGGATTTTATATTGCCCCTCGAGGTCTCTTTTATAATAATGTATAGGCGATTACGGATTACATAATATAACATAATATACAGATAATAACAACTGTGCATTAATGTGCTGGGAATTTATGTGACTGTACGCTGCAGCTCGTTTATTAGGGTCAACTCGACCACGGTACGATCGGGCTTAAATCCACCGATATTAAATCCGTCGTTACGCGCAATTCGCGCGACCCCCGCAAATTCCGCGGGAAGAATCGCGTAGAATCATTAATGTAAATCACGGTGCCTATGATTTCTGTTTCAGTTTTGCAACGTATTTGCGTGACGCAACACCGCAACACCTGTCGATACCATGAGGAGCACTTCGCTGGAGTCGTTTCTGCTTCTTTTTACCTTAAAGTTGTTCGTCGCCGTGGGGAACGCGTACCCCATCACCGACCTGGAGCTGGAGGATCTTTCAGAGGAGAACAACATGTCAAAATCCGCGAGCATCTCCGTGAACGACGCGTCGATCGAGTCGCACACGTGCGTTTACGTACCACCAGATTTGGATTTGTGTAACTTCATCAAGTAAGTGAAGATTCTGCAAAAGGATGAAGAATTCGAAAATATTCTCCATTGTTTCTAATGTGTTGGTACTGTTTTAATTAATTCTGTTTCGTTTCTCCTTTCGACGATTTTCATCGGAAAAACGCTGCAGTTTTTGGAAAATAAAATTTAAAGCTGAAGATAAATAAATTGATATAAAATTTCCTGGTGTCGGGAATTAATAAAAACGTACTTGACTTTAAGCGAGAATTTCGGGAGTAATATTAATGCCAATTGCTCGAAATTAATAGAATTTGGCAATCAATGTTCCTGTTCGTTACTGTTGAAGAAAGATTAATCGCAAGCTTGTTACGAAGTTATTCTTAATTCGCAGCTTTTTTGCCTTTAAGTCTGAATCCATGAAATTGTGAAACTTCAGTTATCCAAAGTCCAGCGAAAATCTTTGGGAGGTGGAACGCAAGCTGTCGGGGAAGAGGGTGCGCAAGCTACTGAAGAGCAACAAGATGTACTTGCCACATTCATCGATGAACGTCCCGGGGACAGAGAAATTCCTGAAGCAGAAGCCCGAGAAGACTATAATATATAAGATACAAAGATGCATGCCCCCGAGGTAAGGATGAAGGGGTTCTAGTGCAATCTTCGCGAATGATTACGTGTACTTCGTGCCTTATCTCGCGTGATAAAGCGGGATGCAGAAGCATAATGAATCGTATAATGTTTTTAAATTATAAAGAAGGAGATAAAACAGGAGATAAATAACTTAATTATATTAAGTAGACTCTCGTTTGCTCTTTCTGCAGGTTGCCGTTCGTACTACCTTGGTGCACGGATGAAGACCTCTCCGATAAGCAGAACGAGATTCGACGGCTCTATCCATTCGTCATAAATGGTTCCTCCGAGGCGACATACGAGTTTCCCTTCTACGATCTTCCGAGACAAATCCTAACAGTATCGAAATCTGCATGATTTCCGACTGTCGCGTGTGTCACTGAATATTAAAATAGCGATTAGCATTTTGAATCCTTACGATATTTAGGCGGAGAGAGAGGGAGAGAGAGTTACTTGTTATGACGCAAGCTTCCCTTTTTTATTGGCAAGTAATATGGCGTGAATGAGTTGGAGAGAGTATAACGCAGCAGATTTAAATTCACACTTTAGCATAAGTATTAGATAGTGCAGGCGTTTCGCGAAGGAATTAACATTTTCTCGTTATAAAAATTTATAGAGCGGTCAGATATGTAGCTGGACGGAAGATTACTAAGCAGGACGTAGGTAATGATTGATTAGCTTTAAGGAAACCATAACACATCGTGAGAGTGATGTCAACACGAATGATGCGATTGTCAGTATGCGTGTCTTGCCTTTCAACGTAATTTTAATAATGATATTAATAAAGAAATAAAGACAGACAAATCAGTATATCATATCGAACTTTGTAGCAGCAATAAAGTTATCCTGCATGGCTCCAACATAAAATCATCCCGAGTCGTTATCGTTTAAAAAAACCTTGGAGGGGTGAGAACACCAACGTCATCGCTGCTGCTTTAATGTGCTGCGTTAATGATGCGTTCGAAAAGATTATGAGAGAACATGGGGAATTTATTGCATTCAGAATTCATCACATGACGCATATTGCCTTCCGGTGCTCTTTTTCGTTTCGTTCGCACAACAGAACAACGAAAATTATAATAACAAAGGAACGCGAGTGCGCGACGCCATTTAAGTGCGATAGCAAAATGTGATGGGGCGTCAAGGAGTTCACGCACCGAGAAACGTGCTGTCGAGAAAGGAGAATTGACCATGGAACTCGCAGTGCGATCAGTACGAGAACATCGGACGAGCACGACGAGATTCGACGGGAAACCGCACGTCGAACGGTCCCGGGAAATATAAGGCCATTTACGTTCACAAGTCGATGAGGGTGGGAACGACCAACGACGCAACGATGAACGAAACGCGGGATATTTTACGGCGCACTTCCGATTTTTATGTGCGAGCCCGAGCATCGCCATTATAAATGGCACACGCGATAAGAAAACTGCGGTTCTATATACGCGAAGAGCGACGATCGTGACAGGAATTATGGATAATGCAGCATGAGAGAGACCTGGGCGTAAAAATACATGGTGAACATTCGGAGATTAGCGTAACTCTTTGTTTCATTATCTTGAATTATTATCCGTTTGTCATTTCGTAAACTAATCCAGATTTCAATTGTAATTTTTCATTCGGATTCCATCGTTAAGAACTTAACGTCATGGGAGCGCAATCGAGAATTTCTACTGGGGAGGAAGTTTTATTGAAAGCAGTTACATGTAAATATCTTTTAATTAAGATTATTTAATTAAGCTGAAAAATGAAACATTGTAAGAAAATTATCTTAAATGCATACAACTATATATATTTCATGATAATTTAGCGCAGTATAGTTTATCGCATACTGTGCACATAAGTCAATAATCGCACTTATTTCAATATACCAGACGTAATTATTGGTAATAAATGGTGGCGCGGGAGACGTTTTGATATTTGCTTGAATCGTTCGACTTCTGAACTTCTGAAGAAAAATTTAAACGTTTTACGTTATGACCACATGTTTTCGTTATCGTAGCAACATAACTGATCATCTGAAAAGCGTATATATATTATAAGTAGAATTAATAAATTGCGAAAACAGTTCTAATTAAAATTGGACCTGACCTCTTGCTATATTTAACGCACATTATCGCTCATATAGTTAACAAACTTCACAAAGTAATATAGAGATACGCAATTTTCTGAGTAACGAAAGTTCATGATAATAAAGTAACTATCGCAATTGCAAAAGAATATTATCGCGGAATAATAAGAATAGCTACACTCTCGGATCGAAAACGAGCGACAAAGTTTTAATCTTCATTTAATTTCGAGCAGACTTCACTTCGCTAACTCAGTTACTGAAGTATTTAACGTTGAAAATTCAAAGGATGTAGCACAAGCGATAGCTGCCCCGATTCTTGTATAAAAGAGATTTTACAAAAAAATGTGCCTTGAACGTCTCTATTATAATTCTATTCTGCTCCCGAGTCTTCTTGTCGCTTTCGGTGAAAGAATTCGTCAATCGTGCTCTACTGGCAATGCGGCCTTTCAGACTTCAGATCTAGGATTCACCGGTGCAGATCTTTCAAGACGACGCCACGCCATCCTTAGATTTCGCCAGCAAGGGATCGACTTCCGAAATGCTTCAATTATTCTTCGATATTCAGCGTTCTGCGACCGCCTCTTGAATATCGATGATCCGCGGTACATGCGATTTTTGCTTCTCTTTCCTCTCCCATATTGCTCCCAGTTTGTCGACAGCATCTCCTAGCTGTTGCAAGATAACACTTCTGTCTTCCTTACTCTTGTTAACTTTCTTTAACAAGCCAACAACAATATTATTGTAGGCTTTCTTCTCCTCTTCTTCATCGTCATTAGGCTTCTCCGTTTTCAAATCCGCCGGACGTTCCTCATCCAATCGCTTCGGCCCTCTGAGCACTTCAAGCAAGCCTGTTGGTTTGTGCTCGGCTAAATTACTGGATGGTTTCTCGTCAACCTTGGATTTTAACACAACGATTTCATCGTGAGGGGGGAGCGGGTCAGAGGAATTATCGGATTCATTTAATTTCTTCTCGGATATAACTAGTACCGAAAAAGGTATCTTCTTCAGCTCCGCGTACGGAGTGTCAGGCTCCGTCAATGAAACGTTATTTGATGCTAATATCTCAGTAATGTTCGGTAGCTTGATGGAAACTTTTGTAATTTTCGGCTGAACAAATGAGAAGCCACTAAACGCCCGCGAGTCGCCCGCGGTTGATTCATCGTCTGGCTTATCACCAATCTCAGGCTTTTTCTTCTGACAAGTAAACCTACGGAAGTGTCACTCTCCGATTTTTCTGAAATTTGGATGTTATAATACATGAAAAACTAAGGGACACGTATTTTGTTTTAGCGGCGGAAAAACATATTTAGGGGGTGAAACGACCCCCCAAAATGGGGGGTAAAATGGAAAAATTGCGATATCTTTGAGACCAGTGAAGCGATTTTAATGATTTTTGGTATGAAAGTATCTTTCGATAGAAGACGAAAATCGGCCTAGGTAACATACTTCCAACAGGAAGGGGAGTGAAAATTAGGGGGTGAATTACCCCTAAAGTGACCAATTTCTTGCTGCAAAAAATCAGTTTTGATCTGATCGAAGTAAAATCTATTAAAACTTCAAGAGAAAAGCTAAACTCGAAAAATTACTTGAATAGACAGTAACTCGACATGCGACTTTCAAAATACAATAAAATCAACTTTTGACATTTAAACAATTTTGTTATAAACGATTAATATTTTTAACATGTTTAATTCACTTCACATAACTAACAATAAATGTCAAAAGTTGATTTTATTGTATTTTGAAAGTCGCATGTCGAGTTACTGTCTATTCAAGTAATTTTTCGAGTTTTCGTCCGCCATATTGAATTTTGAAAATCTGATTTCAGATTCGGATTCAGCGACTTAAAAAACCAATATATTAAAAAGATCGAACAGTTAAAAAATATAGTTTCACAAGGTTTCATGCGCAATGCCAAACGAACGCGGCAATTTAGGGATTGTTTACCCCCAAATATTTATATAAAACAAAACAAAAAAATACGTGTTCCTTAATTAGCTTTCCTCTTGAAGTTTTAATAGATTTTACTTCGATCAGATCAAAACTGATTTTTGCAGCAAGAAATTGGTCACTTTAGGGGTAGTTCACCCCCTAATTTTCACTCCCCTTCCAACATACCTAGGCCGATTTTCGTCTTCTATCGAAAGATACTTTCATACCAAAAATCATTAAAATCGCTTCACTGGTCTCAAAGATATCGCAATTTTTCCATTTTACCCCCCATTTTGGGGGGTCGTTTCACCCCCTAAATATGTTTTTCCGCCGCTAAAACAAAATACGTGTCCTTTAGTTTTTCATGTATTATAACATCCAAATTTCAGAAAAATCGGAGAGTGACACTTCCGTAGGTTTTCTTCCGAGATGCATCGCGAGTCAGATTACCTGTACTACTTGCGGAATGGAAACCGAATGTACGATTCCACTGGGGGTGTGTGGATCCATTGGAGACTGGTAGCTTTGGAAGCTCCTCCATGAGTTTAATGGGTCCCGAGTACTTCGTGAAATCTGATGGACGGTACGACATATAGTCCGGGCATAAGGGTATCCCGATGTTGTCAGGTATACATACTTGTGCCTCGAGAATGGCGATCACCGGCGACTCATGTACCTTCGCAATGTACAAATACAACGGTGATTTCGTGCGTTTAACTCGGATTCTCGGCCTGGCCGAGGATTCGCCTGCTCCAGTGGATTGCTGTTCTTCCTCGGTGTCCATCTCCGAGCGCGACTTTCTTCGCGAATGCCATTCCTCGTCACTGTAATCAAACACCGAGGGAATCTGCGAGGAGGATTCGAGCGGCGACATGGTGATGTCTTCGGGGAGCGGTATCTCTTCAAGCGAGGGTTCGCTTGCATCGTCCGCCCTTAGAATCTTTGGAAAGAGAAGCTTGTCGAATTTCTTCTCCTGAAAGTCCTTCGCATAGGCGGAACACGACGGCATCCCTTTTCTTTTGGGTAACATGCAGACTCGCTGCCGCCACTTCGTCACTTCGATCACTTGCGGTTTTCCGTTCTGCTGAAGCCTCGGAGTGAAATATTGATCGTCCAAAGAGTCTTCCCTCTGGAAAGGCAGGCAGTTTGGGAGGAACGATAAAGCTAACACCAGCAAAAAGAAACTCTTCATTGCTGCGGCTTCTTGCAGCTTCGCACAATTACAAGTTCAATTACAAATGAGACAACACCGAGCTCACTCAACCACGATGCGTTATGTATGGCCCTTTAAGACAAACTGGGTCCCTTTTAAGACGCGCGGTTGCTTTTATAGCCTGTCGAGGACCACGAAAGCGCAAATGAGATATTCTGTCATTTCGTTAATGACATCGAAGCAAATCGAGTTTGGCTAAATGAGCTTCTACATGTAATTACAACAGACTTTATTAATGACTATCGATTAATGACGCGTTAATCACCGAAGAAGTACTCGTTCCGACGATTTTGTTTAGACTTTTTGGAATTTACTAGTAAACTGTACGACGGGTCTGAGATAGTGATCAAATTTGTTTTGTTTTATGCTGAGGAAACCTGATGATAGGCCGCCTTTAATAACGTTGATTGCTTTCCAAACATGACAAATATGTACGATAATATTTAATGATGCTCGTGCTGATAGGCGTCCAATTACTGTAATATCTTTTCAAGAAACATTACTAAAGTTCACCCACCTTGTGGAAATCTCAGTGTGCGATTAATACAACTACGCGAGTCTCGTGTGAGTCACGAGCCAACTTTCTTCACTTTCATGATTTCTACTGATTAAAAGGCGCTCGTGGAATAATACGCGCTGCATTCGCGCATTCTCGCGCAATTCATACAATTGTATGATTAATGCGCAGATACGTAAGATCGCACGCGGTAAAAGTTGATAATCCCGGATGCCCCCCGTGGTTAGCGCTCGGTGAAGTTTCCCGGGGGACGCAAGGCGAGACGCGAAACAGGATAAAGGAGAGGTGGGAACAATGTCCCGGAGCGGGACAAAGGAAACGGTCGCACGGATGATGGGGTGGACGGGGGAAGGGGATCGCCCGATTGTCGAGGGTACCGCGGGACAGACGAAGAACAGGAGGAAAAGAATGCGGAGGAATCCCGGGCGCACCTGGAGCGCGGGGTAGGATCTCGCGAGAGTAGGAGATCGTGGATTCCCGGTGGAGGAAACTACGGTCGGAGAGACAGACTGACAAGGGGCGGTTTTTAGGTGTTACACTCGGATTTCAAAAATTTTTTGCATGCAGGTAGGGAGGTCCCCAAATAGAAAAAAAATAAAAGTAGCGGCCCAAATGCATATTTGCGCGCTACGTGCGCAATTTTCGATGTTAGGTTAATTACTCGAAAATGCCATTTCCAATCGAATTCTTTACATTTTTTATTTCACCTAATGCACATTTATATTGCTTTGAATAATTTTGTGTGCGTGTGTGTACTTGTGTGTGTTTAGAAAATACGAGCGTCTAATGTAATCTCGTGCCGCGCGAGCACAGTGCGTATAAAAGGCCCATTGCTCAAAAATGGTATTTGCATCGTAACTTTTTTAATTTTTTACTGCGACTGCCAATGCACACAATTTGGAATAATTGTACATTGCGCAAATCGTAGTTTGCTCTTTCTGCGTGATTTGTTGTATGCGACTTTAAATAGATTTGATCAGAATCCATAACGAGGACATAAAAGATCTGGTCAAGGGAGGTTTTTAATTCTTTCAGTTTTAATTTCTTTTTAAAGCGTTGTGCATTAGGTGAAATAAAAAATGTAAAGAATTCGGTTGGAAATAGCATTTTTGAGTAATTAACCTAACATCGAAAATTGCGCACGTAGCGCGCAAATATGCATTTGGGCCGCTACTTTTCTAATTTTTCTTCTATTTGGGGACCTCCCTACCTGCATGCAAAAAATTTTTGAAATCCGAGTGCAACACCTAAAAACCTTTCCTTGTGAGAAGTAGAAAGAGAAACAAAGAGAAGGGAAGAGGAGAAAGAGCGAGAGACGCGCTCTCTCGCGCGTCGGCCGGAGAACGCGAAGGATGAAGAAGGCCTAAAGATGGAGGAAGAAGAGCGGCCGCCGCGGTCTCTCCGCGCCGGAGAGGTGCGGGCTCTCCCGCACGCGAGAGCGGAGAACCGCGGTTAGAAAGCCTTCGCGCCGAGGTCGGAGCCAGTGCCTCGCCCGTGCATGCCATCATCCGGGTGTCGATGCGGCCGCTGCACGACACGCGCACGGTTCGCGGAGTATGCACGGTGTCCGGAGTGTGCTGCTGGCAGTGTCGGGAGTCTGACCGAGCCCAGGTACGGTTCAGGCCAGCGACCAGCGTTGCACCAGTCGCTATCCGGCCGCGCGTCATCCCGTCGAATCTGCCCGCTCGCTCGTACGAGCGAGCGTACGCGCGCGTGCTCCGTGCAGGTGAACCGTCGTGGTCGAGATTCTGATTGAGATTCGGAATTCCTCGGAGAGGACGTGCGCGAGAGGCGGTGATCCCGCCTCCGAGGAGAAGAGGTACGTCAATGCGGAGGCTGTGTACATTTTTTGAGCATTGTTCGGATGTTGCTGGGTCTTTTGTTGGTTTGAAAAGCGATCAGCATACGCGGTTGTTGCACAGGTGCTGAAGATTGTCGAGTTCCGCGCGAGCGTCTTCCGCGATAATTTACGGGCAATGATTATTTGAACAGGTGTTTATGTACGTGTCCCGTCTCATGCGCGTGCTGTAGGTTGCAGAGTTTAGAAAGTACGATGAACCGGTTCTCGCCTTTTCATGATTTCCGCGTGGAATTTCACAGTCCGTGCGAAATGCTCGGAGGCAAGCGCGAATGCGAGAGTCTACATGACGCGTCGTAAGAAGGCGGTCCGCGTGACCCTGCGGCAGCTCCAATGCCAGCGCGGTGTACGCAACTCGTACGTCCATTCATGGAAAGAGGCAGGACAATGCGAGCGTCCAGTCCATCTATGCTTTTGATCTCGCGAATCAAAGATTCAATGCGACTACGGCGCAGTCCGTGATCGCGCAACTGCGAATTTCATTCTACCGTCTTTGAATACTATAAATTTCCTGAAGTTCTTTGAGAAGCAGATCGGTCCGTAAGCTAAATGTTAAGGAATTTACAGTACTTGCTTTAGTCATTTTGAATATTTAACGCAACAATTACTCCTTCATCACCAACAATCGGCGACACGAAAATTAAACTTTACGAAATAACATACTTCTGCACAAAAGTACTCATCAAGAGATTTATTTTGTATTATTATAAAAAGGCAAAGCGAGAGCGAAAACAATTATTCGCTGCTATAAAAACATTACTCACGCACAGATCGATAAAAGAGTCTGTGAACATTTTTCCCGAGTAAGATCAAATATAAAAGCGGTGTATGGAAGGTTTAAGGGGGTATTCTAGTGTAAAAGCGGAATTTGTATGCTATTTTGGTGAATTTTTTTGAAAAAAGTATAAGGTTTTTTGAGGCAGGGTTTTCCCTGCTTATTCATACATATTTGGTGTATGTTTCCAAATTTTTGTAGTAGACAATAACTATAAATAAGCGCTGCACATGATATTAAAGAAGAACATGAAAAAAAAGTTGGTCCATGGTTCCCATGATTTCAGCTGTTCTGCTCATCTGAAACAAAAACACCAAAGAGATTCTTAATTAGTATGAGTGTGGCTATAGCAGGTACCAGAATGAAAAAAAATGTTGAAAATTTAAAACATGACTTCATTGAGAAAATTAAGTTTCGATTTGTGCCATTTTTTTCACCATTGAAGGGCTGTAGAAATTCCAAAAAACAATATTTCGACTTGATTGTGGTAGGGACTATAGCCACACATATACTGCAGATGTGTGCAAAAGCCTGAGTCAATTGATTAACTGGTTTTTGAGATATCATGGAACCAATTTGAAAAACGTGGTTTCGAGAAAAACACGTTTAAAGTTTTTCATACTGATTACATAGAGATAATGTTACTTACGATCAATCGGCTAGTCCAGGGCCATACAGGGGACATTCCTCTTGTTCGTAGAAGTCCTGCAGAGCCGATCTCTCTTCCCTGCGATTCATTCTCTGATCTCGAGAGAAGTTAGTGGAGCGCCGCTCCGAGCGGGTGATACGAGCTTCGTTCCGGGAGTTTGCGTGCATCACCGCTTGCTGACCAATACTAACTCCCATCACGTTCATAAGTTTGAAAATTGGCATAAATCCTTTATTGAAAATTATAACTGCCAAGAATGTTGCTATTTCAACAACTTTCACGCCAGCATGGAGATGTTTTGGAGCAAAGTCCAAATCAATGAATTTAGAGATTCATTGTACTATACAAAGGCTCCAATTCAAATGTACGACCTTCAAGGAATAACGATCTTCCGATCCTACCTAAAATACTAACACAATGCTCTGTTGTGTGCCGCGCGGTCCAACCGCCGAGCGCGCGCCAGAGGTTATTTTCTATTAGGTGCTATTACTTTGTTAATTTTGCGAATCGGGCTAAATCTTCTCGCAGACATATTTTCCATACCATATACTTGCAAAATATGCCAAAAAAATTCGATTTTTCTGACATGCTACACTAGAATACCCCCTTAAATGCCCAGAGCGCCTGAGAGATCAGAATGTTAACGGGACGCTTCGTTGTCTTCCAGAGCAGAGCGAGAGGAAGTGGACGCTGGAAGAGGAGAAAAAGGAGAAGGAGGAGGAGGAGAAGGAGGACCCGAGGACGTACGCATCTGCGCCTTCTTTTCGTCTCTCCCGGCCCGGTTGCGGGGCCACAATCCACCGCGGTGCCCCACCGATCTCTCATTTGAGAAGATCCCAGAGCGAGACGCGATCACACGGTCGACCGCACCGGAGACACGCCGGTTGCGGCAGGTCGCGAGGAACGGATCTGCGAGGATGGCCTACATTAGCCGGTCCTATCGGTAAGAGGAACGCGCTCGTCATCTCGAGATCCAGGAGAAGGATCGACCCAGCCGAGTCAAAGGAGCAAACAGAAGATGGGACAGGCGTGGTGCAAGGAGAGGACCACGAAGGCCCAGGACTCCAAGTCTCCCCTGGACCGGGTCTTCGTGCGATGCGCGCACCGGGTACGTACCTACGTGCGGAAAACGCGCGTTCTGCTTTTGCACCTGCTCCCTGATGATCAATTGCGATCGATGATGCGCGAGTAAAGCCTCCGTTCGATTGGGGCAGCTTGGGACACCGTGCGTGTAACACGTTATCTATGCAAACGCCCTAGGTAAAGCCTAATGGACACTTCCACCCCCTCACGCCCTCTGAATCGGGCGTTTTATCGTTTCATTTTACGAGTCGGTTTATCTCGCGTCACTAATACGCTTTCTGTGGAATTTCCAGCGTGACATCTCGATATCAGTTTTCGTGACAAACCATTGTCCGAAACTTCGATATTGGACCCTTTCGGGAGCGAAACGCGGATATTATTGACGAAGATATCGGAGTAGTATAGACTTTCAGCTTTCCGCTCGGCGTTAGAATCTTGCGGGGAAACAGTCCGGCAAGTTGTTTAACTACGACCATCTCGTATTTGCGGCGTGTCACGAGAAACGTCTGTTTGCCGTATAATTTCGCGCGATCGTTACACCGGCCAGTCCGGGTCTCCGTTTTAAGCGATGACAGGTTGAGTACGAGAATGAAAAGAGCACACGGGAACGCTCGTTTCTACGTGCACTTGAAATGGGTACGCCGATGGGAGACGTGTTGTCCTCGTTATTACGTAATGTATGCATGCACGCGTACACGCACGGATCGCGTGCGCCGCGGACATACATGTGTGCCGGGTATGCGTGCGTGTCACGCTAATTTGGAATCTCGGATATGCGGATGCGATTTGCAATTTGCTAATAACGCTGACTA
>NC_039518.1:10557-25631 GCF_003672135.1 Ooceraea biroi | reverse complement strand
GG
This sequence comes from Ooceraea biroi, assembly GCF_003672135.1. Taxonomy (NCBI): domain Eukaryota; kingdom Metazoa; phylum Arthropoda; class Insecta; order Hymenoptera; family Formicidae; genus Ooceraea; species Ooceraea biroi. The sequence goes on along the minus strand of NC_039518.1, from coordinate 25,629 downwards.
AAACCGAATGTACGATCCACTGGGGGTGTGTGGATCCATTGGAGACTGGTAGCTTTGGAAGCTCCTCCATGAGTTTAATGGGTCCCGAGTACTTCGTGAAATCTGATGGACGGTACGACATATAGTCCGGGCATAAGGGTATCCCGATGTTGTCAGGTATACATACTTGTGCCTCGAGAATGGCGATCACCGGCGACTCATGTACCTTCGCAATGTACAAATACAACGGTGATTTCGTGCGTTTAACTCGGATTCTCGGCCTGGCCGAGGATTCGCCTGCTCCAGTGGATTGCTGTTCTTCCTCGGTGTCCATCTCCGAGCGCGACTTTCTTCGCGAATGCCATTCCTCGTCACTGTAATCAAACACCGAGGGAATCTGCGAGGAGGATTCGAGCGGCGACATGGTGATGTCTTCGGGGAGCGGTATCTCTTCAAGCGAGGGTTCGCTTGCATCGTCCGCCCTTAGAATCTTTGGAAAGAGAAGCTTGTCGAATTTCTTCTCCTGAAAGTCCTTCGCATAGGCGGAACACGACGGCATCCCTTTTCTTTGGGTAACATGCAGACTCGCTGCCGCCACTTCGTCACTTCGATCACTTGCGGTTTTCCGTTCTGCTGAAGCCTCGGAGTGAAATATTGATCGTCCAAAGAGTCTTCCCTCTGGAAAGGCAGGCAGTTTGGGAGGAACGATAAAGCTAACACCAGCAAAAAGAAACTCTTCATTGCTGCGGCTTCTTGCAGCTTCGCACAATTACAAGTTCAATTACAAATGAGACAACACCGAGCTCACTCAACCACGATGCGTTATGTATGGCCCTTTAAGACAAACTGGGTCCCTTTTAAGACGCGCGGTTGCTTTTATAGCCTGTCGAGGACCACGAAAGCGCAAATGAGATATTCTGTCATTTCGTTAATGACATCGAAGCAAATCGAGTTTGGCTAAATGAGCTTCTACATGTAATTACAACAGACTTTATTAATGACTATCGATTAATGACGCGTTAATCACCGAAGAAGTACTCGTTCCGACGATTTTGTTTAGACTTTTTGGAATTTACTAGTAAACTGTACGACGGGTCTGAGATAGTGATCAAATTTGTTTTGTTTTATGCTGAGGAAACCTGATGATAGGCCGCCTTTAATAACGTTGATTGCTTTCCAAACATGACAAATATGTACGATAATATTTAATGATGCTCGTGCTGATAGGCGTCCAATTACTGTAATATCTTTTCAAGAAACATTACTAAAGTTCACCCACCTTGTGGAAATCTCAGTGTGCGATTAATACAACTACGCGAGTCTCGTGTGAGTCACGAGCCAACTTTCTTCACTTTCATGATTTCTACTGATTAAAAGGCGCTCGTGGAATAATACGCGCTGCATTCGCGCATTCTCGCGCAATTCATACAATTGTATGATTAATGCGCAGATACGTAAGATCGCACGCGGTAAAAGTTGATAATCCCGGATGCCCCCCGTGGTTAGCGCTCGGTGAAGTTTCCCGGGGGACGCAAGGCGAGACGCGAAACAGGATAAAGGAGAGGTGGGAACAATGTCCCGGAGCGGGACAAAGGAAACGGTCGCACGGATGATGGGGTGGACGGGGGAAGGGGATCGCCCGATTGTCGAGGGTACCGCGGGACAGACGAAGAACAGGAGGAAAAGAATGCGGAGGAATCCCGGGCGCACCTGGAGCGCGGGGTAGGATCTCGCGAGAGTAGGAGATCGTGGATTCCCGGTGGAGGAAACTACGGTCGGAGAGACAGACTGACAAGGGGCGGTTTTTAGGTGTTACACTCGGATTTCAAAAATTTTTTGCATGCAGGTAGGGAGGTCCCCAAATAGAAAAAAAATAAAAGTAGCGGCCCAAATGCATATTTGCGCGCTACGTGCGCAATTTTCGATGTTAGGTTAATTACTCGAAAATGCCATTTCCAATCGAATTCTTTACATTTTTTATTTCACCTAATGCACATTTATATTGCTTTGAATAATTTTGTGTGCGTGTGTGTACTTGTGTGTGTTTAGAAAATACGAGCGTCTAATGTAATCTCGTGCCGCGCGAGCACAGTGCGTATAAAAGGCCCATTGCTCAAAAATGGTATTTGCATCGTAACTTTTTTAATTTTTTACTGCGACTGCCAATGCACACAATTTGGAATAATTGTACATTGCGCAAATCGTAGTTTGCTCTTTCTGCGTGATTTGTTGTATGCGACTTTAAATAGATTTGATCAGAATCCATAACGAGGACATAAAAGATCTGGTCAAGGGAGGTTTTTAATTCTTTCAGTTTTAATTTCTTTTTAAAGCGTTGTGCATTAGGTGAAATAAAAAATGTAAAGAATTCGGTTGGAAATAGCATTTTTGAGTAATTAACCTAACATCGAAAATTGCGCACGTAGCGCGCAAATATGCATTTGGGCCGCTACTTTTCTAATTTTTCTTCTATTTGGGGACCTCCCTACCTGCATGCAAAAAATTTTTGAAATCCGAGTGCAACACCTAAAAACCTTTCCTTGTGAGAAGTAGAAAGAGAAACAAAGAGAAGGGAAGAGGAGAAAGAGCGAGAGACGCGCTCTCTCGCGCGTCGGCCGGAGAACGCGAAGGATGAAGAAGGCCTAAAGATGGAGGAAGAAGAGCGGCCGCCGCGGTCTCTCCGCGCCGGAGAGGTGCGGGCTCTCCCGCACGCGAGAGCGGAGAACCGCGGTTAGAAAGCCTTCGCGCCGAGGTCGGAGCCAGTGCCTCGCCCGTGCATGCCATCATCCGGGTGTCGATGCGGCCGCTGCACGACACGCGCACGGTTCGCGGAGTATGCACGGTGTCCGGAGTGTGCTGCTGGCAGTGTCGGGAGTCTGACCGAGCCCAGGTACGGTTCAGGCCAGCGACCAGCGTTGCACCAGTCGCTATCCGGCCGCGCGTCATCCCGTCGAATCTGCCCGCTCGCTCGTACGAGCGAGCGTACGCGCGCGTGCTCCGTGCAGGTGAACCGTCGTGGTCGAGATTCTGATTGAGATTCGGAATTCCTCGGAGAGGACGTGCGCGAGAGGCGGTGATCCCGCCTCCGAGGAGAAGAGGTACGTCAATGCGGAGGCTGTGTACATTTTTTGAGCATTGTTCGGATGTTGCTGGGTCTTTTGTTGGTTTGAAAAGCGATCAGCATACGCGGTTGTTGCACAGGTGCTGAAGATTGTCGAGTTCCGCGCGAGCGTCTTCCGCGATAATTTACGGGCAATGATTATTTGAACAGGTGTTTATGTACGTGTCCCGTCTCATGCGCGTGCTGTAGGTTGCAGAGTTTAGAAAGTACGATGAACCGGTTCTCGCCTTTTCATGATTTCCGCGTGGAATTTCACAGTCCGTGCGAAATGCTCGGAGGCAAGCGCGAATGCGAGAGTCTACATGACGCGTCGTAAGAAGGCGGTCCGCGTGACCCTGCGGCAGCTCCAATGCCAGCGCGGTGTACGCAACTCGTACGTCCATTCATGGAAAGAGGCAGGACAATGCGAGCGTCCAGTCCATCTATGCTTTTGATCTCGCGAATCAAAGATTCAATGCGACTACGGCGCAGTCCGTGATCGCGCAACTGCGAATTTCATTCTACCGTCTTTGAATACTATAAATTTCCTGAAGTTCTTTGAGAAGCAGATCGGTCCGTAAGCTAAATGTTAAGGAATTTACAGTACTTGCTTTAGTCATTTTGAATATTTAACGCAACAATTACTCCTTCATCACCAACAATCGGCGACACGAAAATTAAACTTTACGAAATAACATACTTCTGCACAAAAGTACTCATCAAGAGATTTATTTTGTATTATTATAAAAAGGCAAAGCGAGAGCGAAAACAATTATTCGCTGCTATAAAAACATTACTCACGCACAGATCGATAAAAGAGTCTGTGAACATTTTTCCCGAGTAAGATCAAATATAAAAGCGGTGTATGGAAGGTTTAAGGGGGTATTCTAGTGTAAAAGCGGAATTTGTATGCTATTTTGGTGAATTTTTTTGAAAAAAGTATAAGGTTTTTTGAGGCAGGGTTTTCCCTGCTTATTCATACATATTTGGTGTATGTTTCCAAATTTTTGTAGTAGACAATAACTATAAATAAGCGCTGCACATGATATTAAAGAAGAACATGAAAAAAAAGTTGGTCCATGGTTCCCATGATTTCAGCTGTTCTGCTCATCTGAAACAAAAACACCAAAGAGATTCTTAATTAGTATGAGTGTGGCTATAGCAGGTACCAGAATGAAAAAAAATGTTGAAAATTTAAAACATGACTTCATTGAGAAAATTAAGTTTCGATTTGTGCCATTTTTTTCACCATTGAAGGGCTGTAGAAATTCCAAAAAACAATATTTCGACTTGATTGTGGTAGGGACTATAGCCACACATATACTGCAGATGTGTGCAAAAGCCTGAGTCAATTGATTAACTGGTTTTTGAGATATCATGGAACCAATTTGAAAAACGTGGTTTCGAGAAAAACACGTTTAAAGTTTTTCATACTGATTACATAGAGATAATGTTACTTACGATCAATCGGCTAGTCCAGGGCCATACAGGGGACATTCCTCTTGTTCGTAGAAGTCCTGCAGAGCCGATCTCTCTTCCCTGCGATTCATTCTCTGATCTCGAGAGAAGTTAGTGGAGCGCCGCTCCGAGCGGGTGATACGAGCTTCGTTCCGGGAGTTTGCGTGCATCACCGCTTGCTGACCAATACTAACTCCCATCACGTTCATAAGTTTGAAAATTGGCATAAATCCTTTATTGAAAATTATAACTGCCAAGAATGTTGCTATTTCAACAACTTTCACGCCAGCATGGAGATGTTTTGGAGCAAAGTCCAAATCAATGAATTTAGAGATTCATTGTACTATACAAAGGCTCCAATTCAAATGTACGACCTTCAAGGAATAACGATCTTCCGATCCTACCTAAAATACTAACACAATGCTCTGTTGTGTGCCGCGCGGTCCAACCGCCGAGCGCGCGCCAGAGGTTATTTTCTATTAGGTGCTATTACTTTGTTAATTTTGCGAATCGGGCTAAATCTTCTCGCAGACATATTTTCCATACCATATACTTGCAAAATATGCCAAAAAAAATTCGATTTTTCTGACATGCTACACTAGAATACCCCCTTAAATGCCCAGAGCGCCTGAGAGATCAGAATGTTAACGGGACGCTTCGTTGTCTTCCAGAGCAGAGCGAGAGGAAGTGGACGCTGGAAGAGGAGAAAAAGGAGAAGGAGGAGGAGGAGAAGGAGGACCCGAGGACGTACGCATCTGCGCCTTCTTTTCGTCTCTCCCGGGCCCGGTTGCGGGGCCACAATCCACCGCGGTGCCCCACCGATCCTCTCATTTGAGAAGATCCCAGAGCGAGACGCGATCACACGGTCGACCGCACCGGAGACACGCCGGTTGCGGCAGGTCGCGAGGAACGGATCTGCGAGGATGGCCTACATTAGCCGGTCCTATCGGTAAGAGGAACGCGCTCGTCATCTCGAGATCCAGGAGAAGGATCGACCCAGCCGAGTCAAAGGAGCAAACAGAAGATGGGACAGGCGTGGTGCAAGGAGAGGACCACGAAGGCCCAGGACTCCAAGTCTCCCCTGGACCGGGTCTTCGTGCGATGCGCGCACCGGGTACGTACCTACGTGCGGAAAACGCGCGTTCTGCTTTTGCACCTGCTCCCTGATGATCAATTGCGATCGATGATGCGCGAGTAAAGCCTCCGTTCGATTGGGGCAGCTTGGGACACCGTGCGTGTAACACGTTATCTATGCAAACGCCCCTAGGTAAAGCCTAATGGACACTTCCACCCCCTCACGCCCTCTGAATCGGGCGTTTTATCGTTTCATTTTACGAGTCGGTTTATCTCGCGTCACTAATACGCTTTCTGTGGAATTTCCAGCGTGACATCTCGATATCAGTTTTCGTGACAAACCATTGTCCGAAACTTCGATATTGGACCCTTTCGGGAGCGAAACGCGGATATTATTGACGAAGATATCGGAGTAGTATAGACCTTTCAGCTTTCCGCTCGGGCGTTAGAATCTTGCGGGGAAACAGTCCGGCAAGTTGTTTAACTACGACCATCTCGTATTTGCGGCGTGTCACGAGAAACGTCTGTTTGCCGTATAATTTCGCGCGATCGTTACACCGGCCAGTCCGGGTCTCCGTTTAAGCGATGACAGGTTGAGTACGAGAATGAAAAGAGCACACGGGAACGCTCGTTTCTACGTGCACTTGAAATGGGTACGCCGATGGGAGACGTGTTGTCCTCGTTATTACGTAATGTATGCATGCACGCGTACACGCACGGATCGCGTGCGCCCGCGGACATACATGTGTGCCGGGTATGCGTGCGTGTCACGCTAATTTGGAATCTCGGATATGCGGATGCGATTTGCAATTTGCTAATAACGCTGACTACCTGCTTTTACTCGACGGCGTGGATGCGCTAAATTACACGAGGAGGCTCAACACACGTGGATACAATTTCCTCGGCAAAAAGCCGACCCGACGTCGCAGCTAACGTCTTCTTCCCGTCTACTTCTCTTCCTTCGACGTTAAATATTTTCTCGAGTTTCCAATGAAAACTCTCAAATGAACAAATCGAGTCGCAGCTCGTTTGAAATTAAATAAAACGCGATACGGTTTCATTATCTGTTGTTATCTTTAAAGATTGATTTGAGCAAAGCTTGTTATCTTCGCTTCCTTTTAAACCGAAAATGCTTTGATGCTTTTGATCATCTCGTTAAAAAGATCGACGCGAAATTGCATGCACAAAGCTTCATAGTCTATTTTAAAATGATCCTAAATAAATATTCTCCGTATTATATTGGGTTGACCAAAAAGTAATTGCGTTTTTTCCATATAAATAAAAGGCGAATTTTTCATGGGGAACAAAAACTTTATTAAACAATATATTGTCCATTTTGTTTGATCATCTTTTGCCATTTTTCAGGCAACTTCATGATTCCGCGCTCAAAAAAGTTCTTATCTTTTTCAATAAAAAACAATTCCAACAACGATTTGATATCCTCATCAGCAGTAAAGGTTTTACCATTCAAGGCGTTTTGCAAAGAACGAAACGAATGGTAATCTGATGGTGCCAGGTCTGGCGAATATGGTGGATGTGGTAACACATCCCATCCAAGCTGCAACAATTTTTCACGAGTGACCAAACTTGTACGTGGTCTGGCGTTATCATGGTGAAACACAACACCTTTGCGATTCACCAATTCTCGACGTTTCTGTTTGATGGCATCATTTAATTTATCCAGTTGACGACAGTATACGTCTGAATTAATGGTTTGATTCCTTGCAAGCAGCTCGAAATACACAATACCTTTAAAGTCCCACCAGACTGACAGCATAATCTTTCTTTGGTGAATATCTGCTTTTCAAGTGCTTTGAGCAGGTTCATCACGCTTGCTCCGCGATCTTTTTCGTTTGACATTGTCGTAGACGATCGATTTTTCGTCGCCTGTTATCATACGTTTAAAAAATCGATCATTTTCCTCACGTTTCAACAGAGAATCGCAGATGTCAATACGCTTAGTGAGATGAATTTCTTTGAGCTCATGTGGTACCCAAATATCGAGCTTACTAATGTATCCAAGTCGTTTTGAATGGTTTTCAACACTCGATTTCGATATGTTAAGATTCTCAGCAATCTCTCGGGTCGTTAAACGCCGATTGGAATCGATCAGTGCCTTTATTTTGTCATCATCAATTTCGATTGGCCTTCCTGAGAGTGGTGCATCTTTCACATTACAATCTCGAGTTCGAAATTTAGTAAACCAATTTTGACACTGCCGCAGGTTTAAAGCATCTTCGCCATTAATTGGGTTGGCCAAAAAGTAATTGCGTTTTTTTTATATAAATAAAAGGCGAATTTTTCATGGGGAACAAAAACTTTATTAAACAATATATTGTCCATTTTGTTTGATTATCTTCTGCCATTTTTCAGACAACTTCATGATTCCGCGCTCAAAAAAGTTCTTATCTTTTTCGGCAAAAAACAATTCCAACAACGATTTCATATCCTCATCAGCAGTAAAGGTTTTACCATTCAAGGCGTTTTGCAAAGAACGAAACGAATGGTAATCTGATGGTGCCAGGTCTGGCGAATATGGTGGATGTGGTAACACATCCCATCCAAGCTGCAACAATTGTTCACGAGTGACCAAACTTGTACGTGGTCTAGCGTTATCATGGTGAAACACAACACCTTTGCGATTCACCAATTCTCGACGTTTCTGTTTGATGGCATCATTTAATTTATCCAGTTGACGACAGTATACGTCTGAATTAATGGTTTCATTCCTCGCAAGCAGCTCAAAATACACAATACCTTTAAAGTTCCACCAGACTGACAGCATAATCTTTCTTTGGTGAATATCTGCTTTTCAAGTGCTTTGAGCAGGTTCATCACGCTTGCTCCACGATCTTTTTCGTTTGACGTTGTTGTAGACGATCGATTTTTCGTCGCCTGTTATCATACGTTTCAAAAATGGATCATTTTCCTCACGTTTCAACAGAGAATCGCAGATGTCAATACGCTCAGTGAGATGAATTTCTTTGAGCTCACGTGGTACCCAAATATCGAGCTTACTAATATATCCAAGTCGTTTTGAATGGTTTTCAACACTCGATTTCGATATGTTAAGATTCTCAGCAATCTCTCGGGTCGTTAAACGCCGATTGGAATCGATCAGTGCCTTTATTTTGTCATCATCAATTTCGATTGGCCTTCCTGAGAGTGGTGCATCTTTCACATTACAATCTCGAGTTCGAAATTTAGTAAACCAATTTTGACACTGCCGCAGGTTTAAAGCATCTTCGCCATTAATTGGGTTGGCCAAAAAGTAATTGCGTTTTTTTTATATAAATAAAAGGCGAATTTTTCATGGGAAACAAAAACTTTATTAAACAATATATTGTCCATTTTGTTTAATTACCTTTTGCCATTTTTCAGACAACTTCATGATTCCGCGCTCAAAAAAGTTCTTATCTTTTTCGGCAAAAAACAATTCCAACAACGATTTCATATCCTCATCAGCAGTAAAGGTTTTACCATTCAAGGCGTTTTGCAAAGAACGAAACGAATGGTAATCTGATGGTGCCAGGTCTGGCGAATATGGTGGATGTGGTAACACATCCCATCCAAGCTGCAACAATTTTTCACGAGTGACCAAACTTGTACGTGGTCTAGCGTTATCATGGTGAAACACAACACCTTTGCGATTCACCAATTCTCGACGTTTCTGTTTGATGGCATCATTTAATTTATCCAGTTGACGACAGTATACGTCTGAATTAATGGTTTCATTCCTCGCAAGCAGCTCAAAATACACAATACCTTTAAAGTTCCACCAGACTGACAGCATAATCTTTCTTTGGTGAATATCTGCTTTTCAAGTGCTTTGAGCAGGTTCATCACGCTTGCTCCACGATCTTTTTCGTTTGACGTTGTTGTAGACGATCGATTTTTCGTCGCCTGTTATCATCCGTTTCAAAAATCGATCATTTTCCTCACGTTTCAAAAGAGAATCGCAGATGTCAATACGCTTAGTGAGATGAATTTCTTTGAGCTCACGTGGTACCGGAATATCGAGCTTACTAATGTATCCAAGTCGTTTTGAATGGTTTTCAACACTCGATTTCGATATGTTAAGATTCTCAGCAATCTCTCGTGTCGTTAAATGCCGATTGGAATCGATCAGTGCCTTTATTTTGTCATCATCAATTTCGATTGGCCTTCCCGAGCGTGGTACATCTTTCACATTAAAATCTCGAGATCGAAATTTAGTAAACCAATTTTGACACTGCCGCAGTTTTAAAGCATCTTCGCCATATACATGACATAACTTTTTATGAGCTTGCACAGCGTTTTTCCCTTTTCGGAAGTAATAAAACAAAATATGAGGAAAATGTTCTTTTGATTTTCCATTTTGAAATCGACGGCAAACAAACAATTGTTAACGAAATCGTGTACTTTCTTTTTCTAAAACAAGCCTGAACTGTGAGTTGTTAACCTACATAATGAATTTGCGGTTTAGAATGAAGTTAGTTACATTTCAAGACATGTATGTCCATCTATTGGAAAAAAACGCAATTACTTTTTGGCCAACCCAATAGTATATCAGATTTTCAATTATTTTTGCAAGATGTGATTATCATCATACAGATTTCTGAAAAAAATGATAAATCAGATATTTTTCCAGATGACAGCTTATATACTTCAAGATTATTCTTTCGTACATTTCGCCTCTGATATGCAATCTCCTATCGCGGCTAATGCATATTCATTTCAGAATTGACTCTGACGATATTTTCGCTTCCGCTCAAAGGCGAACGACAGCATATTGGTCGCGTTAAACAGTGATTGGTTTAATACGTTACGACGACGCAGATGGCCACCGGTAGGCCATCGTATTTGAGGGGGACGTAACTCGCGAGTGGGGTACGGTCAATTAGACATGGTGCGATAAGTTCGACGTTAAATGAGAAAACGCGACGCATGTCAAGGATTTCTTGTGCAAGAAATGGCACGGGAGGAAAAATCGAGCGGCGAGGTCGCCGCTGGATTATTTTTCGTATAATTCCCATCTTATTCACGGTATAATAGACGAGTGATTCACTTGAGAATCACCACGGATCTTTGTGGTAAAATGACAACAGGAAACACATTCACGAACGTGAGTATCATTCTTCTCCTAACGTGTTTCCGTTCTGAAATACTTCTCAACCATTTGTGGGGCACGACTTTTTTACGCGGAATATGCAAGTTTGCGGATTACAAAATCAACGCGGAAATTAATAGAACGCTCGTTTGACGCAGCAGAGCTCTCTGTGTATGTGTGTGTGCTTGTATAATACATACTTTCGCTGACATATTCCCTCTATCCGTATCTTCGCCCACAGCGCGATCACGCTACAGGCGATTAACAAACAGTTACCTCGCTTGCACCATCGTAGTCGAATCAAACGAATCATCGAGGTATTTTTAGACCCGATCAAATCGCTACCTCGCAGTGACGTGGGTCGCGTACGCGTACGTATGATATTATTCATGTCCTCGTCGCGTGCCACCGCACGGTGTTCCGGATTCGCGTCGTATACGCCAAGCTCACGGTAAAACCCGAATTGATATGATATCTGTATTTGCACAATTGTGCTGTTTCTAGAGTACGTACGCGGATCTCGTGTTTGTCCTTACTCGCAAACAGAGATTGAAACTGCGACGTAACTGCGGCGTCGTCGGGTTCAATTCCCGACAGCTGCACGAAAGAGAGCATCCAAAATCGTCGCGGCTCCATTGTCATAAATAAACACGCTCCGTACGTTTGCAACATCAAATTCTTTAATTTTTTCCTTTTTCCAGATTTTTCGGAAAATGTCAAACATCCACCCTCAGAAAGGATTTCTGATAACAAGACGAAAACTATTCTTGACTAATTTAATCGTATTACAAGTATAAAAAATATGAAAATAAAACAATTTTTACTTTAAATCAGTAATTTCTATTCTTCTCTCTCGAATTAAATAAGATTGTCTTACTGTCTTGAGACAAGAGTAACATGTACACATTTATGCTTATATATTCTTGTATGTAGAATAATTTGATATTAGCGCCACTTTATAGTAGGCTTTGTCGATGTCGACGCATCATTTTCTCACGGTCGCTCGTCGACTCGGCGCTTCTGCGTCCTTTATTCGGATAAAACGGCCAATATTTGTGTTGCAATCGAAAATCGGGAAAGTGTTTCTGTTATTTACAATGAATAAGTGCAATACTCTACAAGAAATATTAAAAGATATGGAAATGTAAGTAAGTATATACAATATACTTACTTGAGAAATAAGATTCGAGATAAGACATTTCCACTTATTCATTGTAAATAACAGAAACACTTTCCCGGTTTTCGATTGCAACACATAAATATTGGCCGTTTTGTGCAGATTCTACAAATTCTCTTACAAGTAAACCTACGGAAGTGTCACTCTCCGATTTTTCTGAAATTTGGATATGTTATAATACATGAAAAACTAAGAGACACGTATTTCTTTTTAGCGGCGGAAAAACATATTTAGGGGGTGAAACGACCCCCCAAAATGGGGGGTAAAATGGAAAAATTGCGATATCTTTGAGACCAGTGAAGCGATTTTAATGATTTTTGGTATGAAAGTATCTTTCGATAGAAGACGAAAATCGGACTAGGTATGTTGGAAGGGGAGTGAAAATTCAAAATCTTATTAAATACTCATGGTATAAAAGTGGGTATATAAAAGAAAAACCGTTGGAATTTGATAATCCCGTTGATTTCTGTTTTAAAAATTGTGAGACATCTTGCGGGTTCTGCAATGTGTGTGCAGTAATAAGATGTGCTTGGTACAAAAAATCTTTCTGCATAATACATTTTTTAACGAATATCATGTATGTAAAACTTTCAAAAAATGATTTAATTGTCAAATCAGCCATTTATAAAATAAAAGTAATAATAAAAAAATTAATAAAATAAAAACACAAAAAAAATTAAAACGACAAAAAAAATAATAAATTGAAATAACAAAAAAATCTTTCGTTACCTGTACATAAGCGTTCTAACAATGAATCGTGTTCTGACACACTTACAGAAAATAGTGAGAGGCAAGGGGACTCACTCTAATCGTTTTTCATTTCATTTTTTAGCTACATTGTTTAAACAATTTTGTTATAAACGATTAATATTTTTAACATGTTTAATTCACTTCACATAACTAACAATAAATGTCAAAAGTTGATTTTATTGTATTTTGAAAGTCGCATGTCGAGTTACTGTCTATTCAAGTAATTTTTCGAGTTTTCGTCCGCCATATTGGATCCGCCATATTGAATTTTGAAAATCTGATTTCAGATTCGGATTCAGCGACTTAAAAAACCAATATATTAAAAAGAATCGAACAGTTAAAAAATATAGTTTCACAAGGTGTTTCATGCGCAATGCCAAACGAACGCGGCAATTTAGGGATTGTTTACCCCCCAAATATTTATATAAAACAAAACAAAAAAATACGTGTTCCTTAATTAGCTTTCCTCTTGAGTTTTAATAGATTTTACTTCGATCAGATCAAAACTGATTTTTTGCAGCAAGAAATTGGTCACACTAGGGGTAGTTCACCCCCTAATTTTCACTCCCCTTCCACATACCTAGGCCGATTTTCGTCTTCTATCGAAAGATACTTTCATACCAAAAATCATTAAAATCGCTTCACTGGTCTCAAAGATATCGCAATTTTTCTATTTTACCCCCCATTTTGGGGGGTCGTTTCACCCCCTAAATATGTTTTCCGCCGCTAAAAAAAAATACGTGTCCCTTAGTTTTTCATGTATTATAACATATCCAAATTTCAGAAAATCGGAGAGTGACACTTCCGTAGGTTTACTTGTTAGAAGAATAGAATAAGATGTCTTTTAGATCTCACAATATTCTGAAATCAAGAATATTTTGAACTTGCTACAAATTTTTATCTAAATGCTTCTGAGAAAATTAATGAGATAGCACCAAGATTATTTAAATCTAGATTTTCGAATTTTCTATTCAAGATTAAAATATGCTTCTTTTCAATAATAAATATGCTTGTCGCTATAGCGATCTTATTTTATGATAGATTAAAGAGTAATAGCATTAAGTCCAGAAATCTTTTCTGTGGGTGTCGAGTTAAACGTTTGCCTCGAAATTTTGATATTTTGATTGAACTGTGTTCATCCACTGATGACATACGAAATATTTCTTGATCACTGCGGATAATCCTCTAGCCGCGACAGACCTCATCACGTGAGGAGCGCCGCAATTAATCGAAAAAGCAATTTATTCGCGCGCGCGATTTCGGCCGCTTTTAATTCCCTGTTATCTTTATCGAGGGCGAGTCAAGAGATTGCTACGAAAATATAACTGTTGAGCGTTCCAGGGTGGGTCGGGTCCAGCTCTACTCCTAGTCTCTGCCACCTTATCGCGCTCGACATTTCTACCTCGCGGGCATGCCAGCTCGAAAAATATAGCTCGCTGATTCACGTGCGTGTTATACGCGCGTGTGTACGTATCTGGAGGACGGCGGGCAATCTTGTTGTCGCAGAACATTGCAAAGAGAAAGAGAGAGGGAAAAACCCTATGCTACGCTAATTTATCATTCAATGCGCCAAGGAAGCTCCGCAAGCAAGCAGCAATTTGAAACGTCACCGAGACGTTATTGGAGCAATTTCGTCTCGAGCTGTTGCTACAGAGAGAGCGAGAAGTAATCTCGCAGCATCAGTTCCTCTCGGTTTCCGTTGATAATTTCTCGAGATCGCGTTAGACTCGGCGAGCGCGCCGGTCGATCGAAGCCTCGATAAGGCGACCTGGTTCGGATTGTCAATGAGACGTTAGCGAAGTGGAGCTGTTACGTAGCGAGCCGGTCGAAATGGAAAACGTAACGTCCTTAGTGACGCACGCTCATGCAGAACCGATTGGCCGTATGTATGTATGTACGTACAGCGACAGCTCGTAGAACGTTCGGACACAATCACGTCACGTGATGTACACTGTGTACTTGCGCGATTGAAGCACTGGTAGCCAACAACAGTACCAACGTGGCAGAACAGAGATTACGTAAAACGCGGCACCGCACAGAGCCGCGTCTTTATGGCGGGACCAACCGGATGGTTCTTTTTCCATCAGCAAAAGCAACGTTTGGCGTATCGACAGCCTCGTATCGATTCTCTGCCGAATAATCAAAGAACCCGACAAACGAGTTTCCCGAGACATTTTTCAAAAATTGCGTTTCCCTCGATACGTAATACTGACGAAAGCTTGCGCAAGGCTTTACAGTATGTCGCAGCAAGTACAGAAGCGTGATAAAATTCTTGTGATGCTACTGCCTCTTCTAAAGAGGTGCAATTTGTTTATTATCTCCTGTAGCTAGATTTAAAAATTGGTAATTGTTTCCTCACGTATTCTTGTGGAGGAAGAATAATCACGCTTAATGATGCAGTCGCAGCTTCACGGAGGTAGACGTTGGCCGATCGACCCACGCGCT
>NC_039518.1:0-10457 GCF_003672135.1 Ooceraea biroi | reverse complement strand
TATAAATGTTTTGCAGTTTGTGTGGCCAAAATTCGATAATCGCAGGAGACGAACAAAATAAAGAATTGGGAAGCTTTAGAAATGAGTTTAGAGCCTAGTGTAAAAGTAATTAGTGCAGAAAATTCGTGATCATTTCGTGCCTACGTATGCCTGTGAAATCGTGGCTGAATAAAATTGTGATTTTTTTCCGTTTGGAAAGTTAAGTCCTGCTTTTCACGTTCATTATGTGTGTACTTTGATCGTGGAAAGGATTTTTCATTCTGTGAATTCAATAAAAAAGAAACGCAGGAAAATCACCGATTCGCCGGTAATTCAGACGCCGCGACGGAGTTCACTAGCACTCCAGCATCCCCTTAAGGGGATCGTCTGTATTACCGACGGAATTGGTCGATCTTACTGTACTAATTACTCTTTAATGATTGTATAGAATGAAAAATCCTTCTCCACGATTAAAGTATACAAAGAAATATACCGAGCGAAACTCGACTTTATGTTAAAAACGACAAAAAAATTTACAGTTTTATTATCGGCTTATCGTGACGTCACCTCGTACATTAATGTTCTTAATATAAATGTTTTGCAGTTTGTGTGGCCAAAATTCGATAATCGCAAGGACGGAACAAAATGAAAGAATATGGGGAAGCTTTTAGAAATGAGTTTAGAAGCCTAGTGTAAAAGTAATTAGTGCAGAAAGATTCGTGATCATTTCGTGCCTACGTATGCCTGTGAAATCGTGGCTGAATCAAAAATTGTGATTTTTTTTCCGTTTGGAAAGTTAAGTCCTGCTTTTCACGTTACATTATTGTGTACTTTGATCGTGGAAAAGGATTTTTCATTCTGTGAATTCAATAAAAAGAAAACGCAGGAAAATCACCGATTCCGCCGGTAATTCAGACGCCGCGACGGAGTTCACTAGCCACTCCAGCATCCCCTTAAGGGGATCGTCTGTATTACCGACGGAATTGGTCGATCTTACTGTACTAATTACTCTTTAATGATTGTATAGAATGAAAAATCCTTCTCCACGATTAAAGTATACAAAGAAATATACCGAGCGAAACTCGACTTTATGTTAAAAACGACAAAAAAATTTACAGTTTTATTATCGGCTTATCGTGACGTCACCTCGTACATTAATGTTCTTAATATAAATGTTTTGCAGTTTGTGTGGCCAAAATTCGATAATCGCAAGGACGGAACAAAATGAAAGAATATGGGGAAGCTTTTAGAAATGAGTTTAGAAGCCTAGTGTAAAAGTAATTAGTGCAGAAAGATTCGTGATCATTTCGTGCCTACGTATGCCTGTGAAATCGTGGCTGAATAAAAAATTGTGATTTTTTTTCCGTTTGGAAAGTTAAGTCCTGCTTTTCACGTTACATTATTGTGTGTACTTTGATCGTGGAAAAGGATTTTTCATTCTGTGAATTCAATAAAAAGAAAACGCAGGAAAATCACCGATTCCGCCGGTAATTCAGACGCCGCGACGGAGTTCACTAGCCACTCCAGCATCCCCTTAAGGGATCTGGAGCGTCTGTATTACCGGCGGAATTGGTCGATCTTACTGTACTAATTACTCTTTAATGATTGTATAGAATGAAAAATCCTTCTCCACGATTAAAGTATACAAAGAAATATACCGAGCGAAACTCGACTTTATGTTAAAAACGACAAAAAAATTTACAGTTTTATTATCGGCTTATCGTGACGTCACCTCGTACATTAATGTTCTTAATATAAATGTTTTGCAGTTGTGTGGCCAAAATTCGATAATCGCAAGGACGGAACAAAATGAAAGAATATGGGGAAGCTTTTAGAAATGAGTTTAGAAGCCTAGTGTAAAAGTAATTAGTGCAGAAAGATTCGTGATCATTTCGTGCCTACGTATGCCTGTGAAATCGTGGCTGAATAAAAAATTGTGATTTTTTTTCCGTTTGGAAAGTTAAGTCCTGCTTTTCACGTTACATTATTGTGTGTACTTTGATCGTGGAAAAGGATTTTTCATTCTGTGAATTCAATAAAAAGAAAACGCAGGAAAATCACCGATTCCGCCGGTAATTCAGACGCCGCGACGGAGTTCACTAGCCACTCCAGCATCCCCTTAAGAGGATCCTGGAGCGTCTGTATTACCGGCGGAATTGGTCGATCTTACTGTACTAATTACTCTTTAATGATTGTATAGAATGAAAAATCCTTCTCCACGATTAAAGTATACAAAGAAATATACCGAGCGAAACTCGACTTTATGTTAAAAACGACAAAAACAATTTACAGTTTTATTATCGGCTTATCGTGACGTCACCTCGTACATTAATGTTCTTAATATAAATGTTTTGCAGTTTGTGTGGCCAAAATTCGATAATCGCAAGGACGGAACAAAATGAAAGAATATGGGGAAGCTTTTAGAAATGAGTTTAGAAGCCTAGTGTAAAAGTAATTAGTGCAGAAAGATTCGTGATCATTTCGTGCCTACGTATGCCTGTGAAATCGTGGCTGAATAAAAAATTGTGATTTTTGTTCCGTTTGGAAAGTTAAGTCCTGCTTTTCACGTTACATTATTGTGTGTACTTTGATCGTGGAAAAGGATTTTTCATTCTGTGAATTCAATAAAAAGAAAACGCAGGAAAATCACCGATTCCGCCGGTAATTCAGACGCCGCGACGGAGTTCACTAGCCACTCCAGCATCCCCTTAAGGGGATCGTCTGTATTACCGACGGAATTGGTCGATCTTACTGTACTAATTACTCTTTAATGATTGTATAGAATGAAAAATCCTTCTCCACGATTAAAGTATACAAAGAAATATACCGAGCGAAACTCGACTTTATGTTAAAAACGACAAAAACAATTTACAGTTTTATTATCGGCTTATCGTGACGTCACCTCGTACATTAATGTTCTTAATATAAATGTTTTGCAGTTTGTGTGGCCAAAATTCGATAATCGCAAGGACGGAACAAAATGAAAGAATATGGGGAAGCTTTTAGAAATGAGTTTAGAAGCCTAGTGTAAAAGTAATTAGTGCAGAAAGATTCGTGATCATTTCGTGCCTACGTATGCCTGTGAAATCGTGGCTGAATCAAAAATTGTGATTTGTTTTCCGTTTGGAAAGTTAAGTCCTGCTTTTCACGTTACATTATTGTGTGTACTTTGATCGTGGAAAAGGATTTTTCATTCTGTGAATTCAATAAAAAGAAAACGCAGGAAAATCACCGATTCCGCCGGTAATTCAGACGCCGCGACGGAGTTCACTGGCCACTCCAGGATCCCCTTAATCTGATCAACAAGGCCAACAAGCGAGTGCATCCAATCACGCGATGTCGCGTCGCCGAAGCGGCCGAAGCCGAATGAGCGATCGCGGCGACACTCGCGGACGCTTCGGAATGACAACGGCGAAGTATGCGCTGCTGCGGTCCTTCTCGCCTTATGGCCCATTATAGCCGGAATTGTTACCGCGAGTTGACCGTCGTAGAAAATTGTGCGTTCGCCATAAAAGAATTTTGTGGTGGAAAAACGACGTACTCCGGAGCAGCTGACGCTTGACACGGCTCGGCGCGAGCAGCCTCGGCTGTCCAGCGGCAGCAACGGGAAAGGTAAGGAAGTCGCAGGAGGGCGGAAGCAGCGATCGCAGGAGAGCCCGTTGCTCCGGTTCCCAGTAGATTTTCAGCGAGAACGCGTCAGACACTCGCGCGGTAGACTCGCGGAACTCCTCGGAATTTTTCTCGCGTGCACTTCCTGTCCTTTATCGCGTCATTCATTAGCGCGATCGCTACGTCGGCCAACCTACATAATTCGTAGAACGTTCGGCACTCTCGGAGCAACATTGGAGCAACATCGCGTTTTCTGCCAATGGAAACATCTGACGCGAAGGCGAACGCGTCGTAAGTGTCGGTGCTGGTTTTTTCTCGTTTCGCGCGAATTAACGTGACGCGTCGTCCTCGCGGAGGAATATCCCGAAACGACGTACGTACGCCGCGATTTCGGGGAATTGCGATCTTTTACGTTTGTTGCTCCGTGACCGAAGGCGATACACACAAATGTCAAACGGTGTAAATTTTATCGATTGATCCTTCAAAATGTTTTCAAGTAGCTGGCATTGCGTTTTGCATGGATCTCGTTTAATATCGTCCCAGTTGTTCAACACCGTTCCAGCCTGCATATGTCGTCGTCTTAATAATGGCTCGCGTTATATCTTTTCGCGACTTCGAGCGCAGTGAACTTTCATAAATAATTGGGTTTCGCTTAATTCCAGCTAATGCTACAGCGATGTTACTGGGTTGGCCAAAAAGTAATTGCGTTTTTTTCCAATAGATGGACATACATGCTTGAAATGTAACTAACTTCATTCTAAACCGCAAATCCATTATGTAGATTAACAACTCACAGTTCAAGCTTGTTTTAGAAAAAGAAAGTACACGATTTCGTTAACAATTGTTTGTTTGCCGTCGATTTCAAAATGGAAAATCAAAAGGAACATTTTCCTCATATTTCGTGTTATTACTTCCGAAAAGGAAAAAACGCTGTGCAAGCTCATACAAAGTTACGTGATGTATATGGCGAAGATGCTTTAAAACTGCGGCAGTGTCAACATTGGTTTACTAAATTTCGATCTGCAGATTTTACTGTGAAAGATGCACCACGCTCAGGAAGGCCAATCGAAATTGATGATGACAAAATAAAGGCACCGATCGATTCCAATCGGCGTTTAACGACACGAGAGATTGCTGAGAATCTCAACATATCGAAATCGAGTGTTGAAAACCATTTAAAACGACTTGGATACATTAGTAAGTTCGATATTTGGGTACCACATGAGCTCAAAGAAATTCATCTCACTGAGCGTATTGACATCTGCGATTCTCTTTTGAAACGTGAGGAAAATGATGCATTTTTAAAACGTATGATAACAGGCGACGAAAAATGGATCGTCTACAACAACGTAAAACGAAAAAGATCGTGATGAACCTGCTGAAAGCACTTGAAAAGCAGATATTCACCAAAGAAAGATTATGCTGTCGGTCTGGCGGGACTTTAAAGGTATTGTGTATTTTGAGCTGCTTGCAAGCAATCAAACCATTAATGCAGACGTATACTGTCGTCAACTGGATAAATTAAATGATGCCATCAAACAGAAACGTCGAGAATTGGTGAATCGCAAAGGTGTTGCGTTTCACCATGATAACGCTAGACCACGTACAAGTTTGGTCACTCGTGAAAAATTGTTGCAGCTTGGATGGGATGTGTTACCATGATGTTACCACATCCACCATATTCGCCAGACCTGGCACCATCAGATTACCATTCGTTTCGTTCTTTGCAAAACGCCTTGAATGGTAAAACCTTGACTGCTGATGAGGATATGAAATCGTTGTTGGAATTGTTTTTTGCTGAAAAAGATAAGAACTTTTTTGAGCGCGGAATCATGAAGTTGCCTGAAAAATGGCAAAAGATAATCAAACGAAATGGACAATATATTGTTTAATAAAGTTTTTGTTTCCCATGAAAAATTCGCCTTTTATTTATATAAAAAGTAATTGCGTTTTTTTCCAATAGATGGACATACATGCTTGAAATGTAACTAACTTCATTCTAAACCGCAAATTCATTATGTAGATTAACAACTCACAGTTCAAGCTTGTTTTAGAAAAAGAAAGTACACGATTTCGTTAACAATTGTTTGTTTGCCGTCGATTTCAAAATGGAAAATCAAAAGGAACATTTTCCTCATATTTCGTTTTATTACTTCCGAAAAGGGAAAAACGCTGTGCAAGCTCATACAAAGTTACGTGATGTATATGGCGAAGATGCTTTAAAACTGTGGCAGTGTCAACATTGGTTTACTAAATTTCGATCTGCAGATTTTAATGTGAAAGATGCACCACGCTCAGGAAGGCCAATCGAAATTGATGATGACAAAATAAAGGCACCGATCGATTCCAATCGGCGTTTAACGACACGAGAGATTGCTGAGAATCTCAACATATCGAAATCGAGTGTTGAAAACCATTTGAAACGACTTGGATACATTAGTAAGTTCGATATTTGGGTACCACATGAGCTCAAAGAAATTCATCTCGCTAAGCGTATTGACATCTGCGATTCTCTTTCGAAACGTGAGGAAAATGATCCATTTTTGAAACGGATGATAACAGGCGACGAAAAATCGATCGTCTGCAACAACGTCAAACGAAAAAGATCGTGATGAACCTGCTGAAAGCACTTGAAAAGCAGATATTCACCAAAGAAAGATTATGCTGTCAGTCTGCTGGGACTTTAAAGGTATTGTGTATTTTGAGCTGCTTGCAAGCAATCAAACCATTAATGCAGACGTATACTGTCGTCAACTGGATAAATTAAATGATGCCATCAAACAGAAACGTCGAGAATTGGTGAATCGCAAAGGTGTTGCGTTTCGCCATGATAACGCTAGACCACGTACAAGTTTGGTCACTCGTGAAAAATTGTTGCAGCTTGGATGGGATGTGTTACCACATCCACCATATTCGCCAGACTTGGCACCATCAGATTACCATTTGTTTCGTTCTTTGCAAAACGCCTTGAATGGTAAAACCTTGACTGCTGATGAGGATATGAAATCGTTGTTGGAATTGTTTTTTGCTGAAAAAGATAAGAACTGTTTTGAGCGCGGAATCATGAAGTTGCCTGAAAAATGGCAAAAGATAATCAAACAAAATGGACAATATATTGTTTAATTAAGTTTTTGTTTCCCATGAAAAATTCGCCTTTTATTTATATAAAAAGTAATTGCGTTTTTTTCCAATAGATGGACATACATGCTTGAAATGTAACTAACTTCATTCTAAACCGCAAATTCATTATGTAGATTAACAACTCACAGTTCAAGCTTGTTTTAGAAAAAGAAAGTACACGATTTCGTTAACAATTGTTTGTTTGTCGTCGATTTCAAAATGGAAAATCAAAAAGAACATTTTCGTCATATTTCGTTTCATTACTTCCGAAAAGGGAAAAACGCTGTGCAAGCTCATACAAAGTTACGTGATGTATATGGCGAAGATGCTTTAAAACTGCGGCAGTGTCAAAATTGGTGTACTAAATTTCGATCTGCAGATTTTAATGTGAAAGATGCACCACGCTCAGGAAGGCCAATCGAAATTGATGATAACAAAATAAAGGCACTGATCGATTCCAATCGGCGTTTAACGACACGAGAGATTGCTGAGAATCTCAACATATCGAAATCGAGTGTTGAAAACCATTTAAAACGACTTGGATACATTAGTAAGTTCGATATTTGGGTACCACATGAGCTCAAAGAAATTCATCTCGCTAAGCGTATTGACATCTGCGATTCTCTTTTGAAACGTGAGGAAAATGATGCATTTTTAAAACGTATGATAACAGGCGACGAAAAATGGATCGTCTACAACAACGTCAAACGAAAAAGATCGTGATGAACCTGCTGAAAGCACTTGAAAAGCAGATATTCACGAAAGAAAGATTATGCTGTCAGTCTGCTGGGACTTTAAAGGTATTGTGTATTTTGAGCTGCTTGCAAGGAATCAAACCATTAATGCAGACGTATACTGTCGTCAACTGGATAAATTAAATGATGCCATCAAACAGAAACGTCGAGAATTGGTGAATCGCAAAGGTGTTGCGTTTCACCATGATAACGCTAGACCACGTACAAGTTTGGTCACTCGTGAAAAATTGTTGCAGCTTGGATTGGATGTGTTACCATGATGTTACCACATCTACCATATTCGCCAGACCTGGCACCATCAGATTACCATTCGTTTCGTTCTTTGCAAAACGCCTTGAGTGGTAAAACCTTGACTGCTGATGAGGATATGAAATCGTTGTTGGAATTGTTTTTTGCTGAAAAAGATAAGAACTTTTTTGAGCGCGGAATCATGAAGTTGCCTGAAAAATGGCAAAAGATGATCAAACAAAATGGACAATATATTGTTTAATAAAGTTTTTGTTTCCCATGAAAAATTCGCCTTTTAGTTATATAAAAAAAAAACGCAATTACTTTTTGGCCAACCCAGTACATTGTAAATTGTCCTACAAATATATTTTCACAATCCTTAATAATTAGATAATTTATTTGTACAAATATGTATATAATGTCGAGCTATTTTCTTACCACAAATGCTTCAGATATTATAAATTCTCTATTTATTGCACCTGTACCTATATTATTTTTTATCATATTTATAGATTCATACCTGACATGAAAATTGCTGTCGCATATCACACACACACACGTTTTATTTTGCAGGAATTTGTTCACGGATGGACGTCTATAGCAGATAGCAATGGAAGGCTCATTAGAAATAAAGAACTCTAGCGCGGGTGTAGAGGAACCTATCAAATCTGAAGCACCTGCACAAAATTCCGACAGTAGCGAGCGAAGCGAGGGTGCTGCCTCTCCACCGCCCAACTGTAGCATTTGCCTAGGCAAACTAATTAACACGTCGTTCACGGACAGTTGCTTGCATCAGTTCTGTTTCACCTGCCTGCTTCAGTGGTCCAAGATAAGACGGAGTGTCCCCTGTGCAAGCAACGTTCAAATCAATCATACACAATGTACGATCGGAGGAGGATTACGATCAGTATCATGTGCCTCGCGAGTTGGCGTCGCAGATCTCTCAGCCGCAGGTCACAGCTACACTGGATGTCAACTTCGACGTCGGCGGCAACTGGGACATGGCTCCTCGTCGCTTTGTCTACAGGTAAGAAAGAAACATGATTTCGTTGCATGCACATGTTCTATCGAGCGTGGCGCAAGTTTGTAAGATCACTCTGCGCGTCGTCAGGACAACGATGACCGGCAATCGCCGACACGGAGTGCTGTTAAACCCGGAACAAGTCGCCAGGCGCGAACAGCTGCCCAGTATCACGTCTCAGGTGTCGCGGGAGGAACGCCGACGTGGCGCAGTAATCCCTTGGAGTACCGTCGCAACATCTACAGGCATGGTATATGGGCCACCGCGTTACCCGACGTGTTCGGACGTTTCCGTGAATGCAGCGCTGAATTTTATAGGTGAATATTGCTGCCAGCGTTGCGACGTGTATCTGTATAGACGCGCGATACAATCATAATCTTGCAATTTGATCATTTTCTCTCCCGTCCGCCATATAATTATATTTCACGTGGAAACGCATAACTTGTCGATTGTCATTTAAATTGCATTTATTTTAATTAGATTTCTTCAAATTCAAATTCTAAAAAATATCGCATTGCAGGAGGCAGCCGCAGAGAACTGAACCGCCTTATACCGTGGTTGAACCGGGAGCTCAGGTTTTGTTACTTAACAATGAACCGTCTCACGTCGCGTATCTGTTGAACATAATAATAGATGCCTTAGGTCAGTATGACATTAGGAGCCTGGAGTTTTCGCAATATCGTGCGGCCCTTTTTTACCATACACACGGATCACTTCGCGCACGAGCTGTTGAATTTTGCGCAAACCAACTTCGATCTGATTGGATACGACCAATCCGTCACTTATATGACACGCGGTAGGTGCTTGTCTTAAGGGGGGAGCCTGCTTTAGAACGCTGAAAATAAGGTATATTTTACGAATTGTTTTTGGAGAAACTATACAGCGGATCATTATAAAACTTTGATGCATTTATTAGTACATGTTTAAAGATAAAAAAAATTATTTTTTGATTTGAATATATCGCTGTAGAGGTCGTCCTGGAGAAATCTTAGTGCAGCCGCGTCGCCGGCATTGCAAATTGGTGAGCATTCTCCTGCTCCAAATTTCGTCTAAACTGAAAAATTGAAATGTGTTCTCGTTATTTATGAATTCCCATCGTCGATGAACCAAAGAGAGAAGAAAAAAGTTGAAAAGTGCCAAAATGGTGGAGCTTAGAACACAAAAGTACGATTTTTAGGCAAAGTTGTTGAACTTTTTCATGCAAAAATAATTGTTTAACTTAATGTTTTTATGAATATTAAAGGTTCATCGACGATGGGAATTCATAAATAACGAGAAAATATTTCAATTTTTCAGTTTGGATGAAATTTGGAGGCAGGAGAATGCTCACCAATTTACAATGCATTTATTAGTACATGTTTAAAGATAAAAAAATTATTTTTTCATTTGAATATATCGCTTGTAGAGGTCGTCCTGGAGAAATCTTAGTGCAGCCGCGTCGCGGCATTGCAAATTGGTGAGCATTCTCCTGCCTCAAATTTCGTCTAAACTGAAAAATTGAAATGTGTTCTCGTTATTTATGAATTCCCATCGTCGATGAACCAAAAGAGAAGAAAAAAGTTGAAAAGTGCCAAAATGGTGGAGCTTAGAACACAAAAGTACGATTTTTAGGCAAAGTTTTGAATTTTTCATGCAAAAGTAATTGTTTAACTTAATGTTTTTATGAATATTAAAGGTTCATCGACGATGGGAATTCATAAATAACGAGAAAATATTTCAATTTTTCAGTTTGGATGAAATTTGGA
>NC_039517.1:13630368-13632444 GCF_003672135.1 Ooceraea biroi | reverse complement strand
GAGGCGCGGGCTTGTCGACCCGAGGCCCGCTTGTCGTGGCGGTTCGCGACGCGGCGCGCGCGCGGCGGTGACGTGCGGCCGGAGGCCGGGCTTCCCGCGGGGCCCGGTGCTCGGTGCGGTCGCGGTAGGCCTGGTGCGGGAAGTGGAGCAGGGTGCCCGGCTCGCTCTGGACGTCCGGGTGCCGAGAAGACTCGGCCGAGGCGGAGTACGCTCGACCCCGTAGGTTGGTCCGTCGTAGAGGCCGGGGGGGGGGGGGAAGGTCGGCGACCGGGCGGATGTCGAGATGCACTCGACAGAGGCGGAGCACTCTCCACCCCTGGTATCCGTAATCCCCGGGGAGACGGGAACGGCAGGAAGGGTCCGTTTCGGAGTGACGGTGCCGAGATGCACTCGGCGGAGACCAGGAACTCCTGACCCCCCGGTTTCGTCCGTGACTCGTAGCGGGTAAGGGTTCGGGAGCGTCGATCCGAGCGGTTCGGTTGACGAGACAGGATTCCTCTTGAGCGCTTCTCGGCCCGCTATTTATTCGCGATACGCGTTGTTTGTCGCGCGTTTCGGGTCGGCGGAGAGGGCTTGTGAAACGCGCTAGCGCCGCGTCCACGGAGCGGCCAGTACGGAAAGCGGCTGGCGCGACGCTACGGCCTCGCTCGGTTTTCTCCGCCCGTGTTCGGCGATTCGACTATTTATTCGGGCTCGAGGCCCGTTGTCCTCGCCCGCCGATGGTCGGGCGGGCGGCATACAGACGATGCAACCATATGCATCGTTACAAACCACAATCTCTGGATGTTGTGCGAACCATTCTTGTACAATGCAGGAAGTGTGAACGGCAGAATTGTCCTGAACTAATCGGAACGTCGGCACATCTGCTGCTGTAAATATATTTCGGACGCGAGGAAGCAAAACGTTTTCCAAAATATCTATGTACTCTACAGCATTCATGTGTGCCGACACTTCGATTAAATCGCCTGGACAATGTGAACTAATCCACCCCCACATTACACAAGTGATGCGCCCACTTCGCTCGTGAGGAATAACATACCTCGGATCAAATCTGCGATTATCAGGTCTCCAAACATGAAGACGGCAATCAACTGCAGAACAAAATACTTTCTCATCAGTCCAAATAGTGATATCCCAATCTTCCTCGGATGTCATTAACTCTTGCAACGCAAAAGCAACGCGATCTTCGCGATGTCGTTGCGTAAGCGCGATTTTTCGTGTAGCACGATAACAATTTACATGAGCTTCATGTAAACGTCGTCGTCTGTCCACCGAGAAATCGGCAACTGCAATTCATTAATGGCATTCGATACTGGAGCAAAAGGATTGATATCTACTTGTCTGACTAAAGCGTAATTGTCTTCTGCAGTTGTTTTCCGTGGTCGGTGATTATCCTTACGATGATCGCGCAAAGCTTCTTTACCACCTTGTTGCCATGCACGTATCCACCTTCTTGCCGTCTTTACGGAACATGGAATACGGTTACAAATCTCTTCGAGACTTGCACCGTGTTCCCACATACCGATTACGGCCGCGATTAATCTCACTAATCATTATCTCACTGCACCAAATGTCGCAAGAAAGAAAGCTATGAGGCATTAGGCGCGATATCATTGTTTCATTTGACAAAAGACAATCATCATCAAGGGCGTCTGCAGGATTTTCTTCAGGGGACATGATTCAAAATGTTACTTCACACTGAGAAACATATCATTATCTAATCGGATAATCCAATTACATATTAACAAATGAATATATCCGATTGAATTGTATATTCATCAAAGAATATAATCGGACATATTTGATGAAGGTAATCGGACATAGCTATCATTTAATCAGAAAACAAAATTAAAAATCGGACACACTGTTTAATCAGTTTATCCGATGGAATATTTCTCAGTGTAGAATTAAAATAAATATAATTTAAAATTTATAATTTTGGTAGTAAAAACTTTCTTATCACGATAAGGTAGATGTGCGTTGCGTTTGTAATATGGTATCTTCTTTCTTTATTTCAAGCAAGGAAAAATGTTTAATTGTTTGCTGATAGGGGCAAATGGCCAGTCTTGCCTTCCA
>NC_039517.1:13615561-13630268 GCF_003672135.1 Ooceraea biroi | reverse complement strand
AGTTTTCTAGTAACTTCAGGTTACGCTTTACGCAAGTTACGCTCCGTGGGGAGGCACCCTTACGCTCCATGTGACGGCACCCTTACTGCTCGAAAGTTTTAAGTTGTCGCTAACGCGCGCCCGTTCGTCCGATTGTTTCGTTTCGTTCGCTCTCGTTTCTTTGTAACGATTCTGTAACGGCACACGTAGTGCATGGACAGTACATTCTTTGTGTTTTTAATAAAACGTGTTCTCACAAGATCATATTAATGTTCACATCGCCCTGCGGTTATCACGGAAACATTAACATGGTAGCAGAGCGTGGTTACTGCTGATCGCGAAGAGAGGTTAGAGAACTTTATGCTACGCGGCCGCTCAGTGTGTGGTCGTCCTGTTCCTGTCGTGCTTGTGCAAGAGTGAGATTTGGTCTGAGATCGCTTTGCATGGAAAGAAGCATGGAAGGCACATCGTATCAGGCGATTGAGAAGTTACGGGGAGCAGAGAACTGGAACATTTGGAGTTCGCAGTACGAAACCTTTTGCGCGGGACTGAAGGTGCATACGAGGTGTGCGAAGGTGATGTCGTGAAGCCACGTAGTATCGCTCAAGGAGCAAACACTGAGCAGCAAGCTGCTTATCAAGCTAAGCTAAGAGTTTGGGACAAGGCGGATCGTGCGGCGTGTCAAATAATCGTAAGGACTCGAATCAAAGGTAATGGCGTTACTGATAACCTGTGATGGTGCGCGAGACATGTGGATAAAATTGCACGGAATTTTTGAACAGCAAACGAAGCAGGCCGCTCATGTCGTGCAGGCAGAATTCTTTAGTTTCTGCATGGACCCGTCCGACAACATGGTGGCACACATCGCAAAATTCGAAGAACTCGTATTGCGTATGCAGCAATTAAACGTTAAGCCTGACGTATCGTCCATTATGGTGAAGTTATTGGATACTTTGCCAGAAGAGTACGACAGTTTGCGACAAGCATGGTGGGCTAGGCCGGATGAGCAACAAACGCTTGAAAATTTAGTGGCATTGTTGACTTCTAATGAGAAGCGGAGGCAGTATCAGAACCGAAAACAAGATGGAATGGCGCTGGCGGCGGCACAGGTAACATCGCAAGTTAAAAGTGACCGCAAAGATGGCGCTAGCGGAGCTAGACCCAAGTAGCAGAAGAAATCTACCAATGAGAAAGCCAAGACAACGAAGAAGATCTTCAAATGTTACCGATGTGGTGAAACGGGACATATTCGTCGAAACTGTCCGGATGCGAAGCCGAAAAAGACGTCTGATGCTGAGCAAGCGTACGTGAGTGAAAGTATGGCAGTCAAATATAATGATAAGTCGTGGATCGTGGATACTGGTGCAACCGACCATATAACCAATGATAATACATGGTTTGCGACATATCAACGCTTTGAGACTCCTGTAACAATCAAAGTAGGTGATCGGTCAACGATGGAAGCGCTAGGAAAAGGCACTATTAAAATTGAGGCTGCTGTTGACGATCAATGGCTACCAGGATGCATGTACAACGTACTCTACGCTCCAAGTGCAAGAAAGAATTTATTTGCTGTGACGTCAGCGTTGGATTACGGTCTGACGTTTCAATCATCAAAAACTGAATGCAAATTCATAAAGGATGGCGTTGTAAAGGCACCGCCGGCATTCGAGTCGGACAATTGTTCAACATGGTGATACGTGTGAAAAACCAGACGTTTCAATCGAAAGCGAGGTTAATTTATCTTCGAGAAGTTCCTTGCAGCTTTGGCATGAGCGATTGGGACACCAAAGTAAGCGTCATGTTTATTTTGTATGCTTCACATGTGATTACACGAAATATCGAATGGTCTATTTCCTTAAAGAAAAGTCAGAGGTAGCAAGCAAGATTAAGGAAATGTTACAGGTGATGAAGACTCAGCTTGGAAAACCCATTAAGAAATTTTAGTGCGATGGCGGTCGTGAATTCGAGAATCAGGAAGTGCGCAAACTTCTGAAAGCGGATGGAGTGAAGTTCATCGTAACAAACCCATACACGCCTGAGCAAAATGGGTGCGCCGAAAGAACAAATAGAACGGTAGTTGAGGCAGCACGAACTATGCTGCTAGCTAAGAATCTTCCAAAATTATTGTGGGCAGAGGCTGTGAATACAGCTGTCTACGTGCTAAATCGTACAGGACCGAGCTGCATCGATAGGAAGGCACCATACGAATTATTTACGGGAAGATCGTCGAACTTAAAAACGCCCTATGTCTTTGGAACAGGCTGTTATATACATACACCGAAACAGTAACGAAAGAAATGGGATGCTAAAGGGCAACATGGAATTTTCGTTGGCTACTCAGCAGACATCGATGGATTTCGAGTGTGGATTAAAGCGAAGAATCAAGTAATTCGCAGTAAGAATGTAGTATTCGAACCAGAAGGCACAAGTAAGTCTTTGGCGTTGGTTCCTGTAGAGGCTGAAGAGAAGAGGAGCGCCTCAGTTGGACACAGTTTACTTGGACACGTTGCAAGTGGACACCGTTTATTTGGACACCGTTCACTTGGACACCGTTCACTTGGACACCGTGCAGATGGACACCGTTAACTTGCACACCGTGCAGTTGGACACAGAAAAATGCACACCGTTCACTTGGACACCGTTAATGTGCACATGTATCATTTGGACACAGAAAAATGCACACTGTGCAGTTGGACACCGTTCACTTGGACACCGTTCACTTGGACACCGTTTACTTGGACACCGTTCAGTTGCGCACCGTTCAGTTGGACACCATTTATTTCGACACGGAAAGACATGAAAAAAAGCGTTTTCCACCCACATACTCTGCGAGGGGGGGTGCGGGTGGGGGGCCTTTGGCCTTTGGCCCCCCACCCGCACCCCCCCTTCGGTGTGTGTGTGTGCGTGTGCGTGCGCAAACAAACTATGTCCATCTTTCCGTGTCCAACTGCACGGTGCGCAATTGAATGGTGTCCAAGTGAACGGGGTCCAACTGCACAGTGTGCATTTTTCTGTGTCCAAATGATACATGTGCACATTAACGGTGTCCAAGTGAACGGTGTGCATTTTTCTGTGTCC
The DNA here is from genome assembly GCF_003672135.1 of Ooceraea biroi. Classification (NCBI taxonomy): domain Eukaryota; kingdom Metazoa; phylum Arthropoda; class Insecta; order Hymenoptera; family Formicidae; genus Ooceraea; species Ooceraea biroi. Next base: position 13,627,208 of record NC_039517.1, on the reverse strand, counting down.
AAGTGCACGGTGTCCAAGTGAACGGTGTCCACTTGCAACGTGTCCAAGTGAACTGTGTCCAAGTGATATACACTCGAAGAGAAGTTGGATATTCCAGAGCGGACGGCAGCTGAATCCGTGGAGGAAACTGCATCTGAACCTGAGCAGTGGTTCAGTGGAAACACCAAAGCAAAATCTACGAAACAGAGATAGAATAAAGCGACCAGTGCTCGTTGAAGTGCTTTTAACTGAAATAGGTTAACTGAAGAATTACACTGAAGCCAAGAGTTCACCTGATAAACATTTCTGGCAAAAAGCTATGGATGAAGAGATGACTTCGTTGCGAGAAAATTCAACCTGGACACTAGTGAAACTACCCCCTGATCGTAAACCGATATCAAATCGCTGGGTCTATCGGATTAAACGGAAGGCGAATGGTGATATTGATCGCTACAAGGCTCGCCTAGTCGTTCGCGGGTTTAGTCAACAAGAAGGGCTGGATTACAATGAGACTTTTAGTCCGGTGGCACGTTTCGATACCATTCGTTCGGCTCTGAGCATTGCGGCACGAGAACAGCTAAAGACAGCACAGTTCGATGTGCAAGCAGCCTTCCTCAATAGTACGATTGACGAGGAAATGTACATGCTACAACCGGAAGGATTTGATGATGGCAGTGGACGTGTCTGTAAACTTCAGAAGAGTTTGTACGGTCTGAAGCAGTCTCCAGATGTTGGAGTCAGCGTTTCAAGCAAGTTCTGCTTGATTTCAAGTTACACGAGAGCACAGCGGATCCATGTCTGTTTTACCACGTCACTGAAGAGGATAAATTGATTGTGGTACTGTATGTAGACGATGGAATGGTTGTCGCAATAAGGATGGCAAGAATCAACGAATTTTTGGAAAGGTTGAAGCGAGAGTTCAAGATAACGTTTGGACCTCTTGAGTGCTTCTTGAATATCCAAATTAGACGTGATAACGACGGCTCGATGTTTATTAATCAGAAGCGATATACTGAAACAATAATCAAACCCTTCAATATGGAAGAAGCAAAGCCGGTGTCGACCCCGATTGAAAAAGGTTCACAAACGATGGAGCAATCAAGTGATCAAGAAACGGAAGCTCCATATAGGGAGGCAATAGGTTGCCTCATGTATCTGGCAGTAGCAACACGACCGGATATCGCGTATACCATTAGTTACTTGTCTCAGTTCCTCGAAAGACCAACGGAACGACATTGGACGATGGTCAAGCGAGTCCTGAGATATCTTCAAGGTACAGTGGCGTACGGAATCAAGTACGGATCGCATGAAGAATCCGAGCTGATAGGATACAGCGACGCAGATTTCGCCAATGATCCGGAAACTCGCAGGTCTGTGAGTGGAATCCTATTCAAGTACAACGGTGGAGTAATCATGTGGATGAGCAAGCGTCAGCAGAGTGTGACACTTTCTACGATGGAGGCTGAATACGTAGCTGCAAGCGAAGGTGCAAAAGAAGCTGTGTGGCTAAATAGACTGTTCAGTGAAATAGCCTCGTTAGACCAAGTGCCAGTGATATTTATAGACAACGCGAGTGCAAAAAGCTTGCCAAAAACCCTAGTTTTCATAAGCGTTCCAAACATATTGCAGTGCGTTATCATTTTGTGCGAGAATGTGTTGAGACAGATCAATTGATAGTTAAATACATTCCGAATCAGAAGCAAGTAGCTGATATTTTGACAAAGCCGATTTTGCGTATTCAGTATGAGAGATTGCGTGACCAATTGGGTTTGATTGAGTGAATGAGTATTAGAGTAACGGAATATTATATTGTACTGATTTACATTTATTTGTGTTATGTATGAAAGAGGGTATGATGTATGGTTACTTTCGTTGATTTCGTTTATTATTTATAAACGTTTATTGTAATGCACTACAATGTTTGATTTAAGGGGGAGTGTTGAGGATATGTAAATCCGCCCATTGGATAGTGCATTAGTGAGTTGGTATTACTGCTCGAAAGCTTTAAGTTGTCGCTAACGCGCGCCCGTTCGTCCGATTGTTTCGTTTCGTTCGCTCTCGTTTCTTTGTAACGATTCTGTAACGGCACACGTAGTGCATGGACAGTACATTCTTTGTGTTTTTAATAAAACGTGTTCTCACAAGAGCATATTAATGTTCACATCGCCCTGCGGTTATCACGGAAACATTAACACGAGTACCTTCTGGTGTTTCAACAGACATTGGCCCAGATACATCTGTATGTATTACTTCACCCGGTTTTGTAGTTGCTCGTTCGCGACATTTCCGAAACGCCAGCCGGTGAGACTTCCCGAGTTGGCACGCGTCACAAAAGAAATCGCCTTTGTTTGATAGCTCGACACCGTGAACCAGACTTTTCTGCACTAATTCACGTAACGCGTGACTGTTCAAGTGACCCATTCTCTCGTGACAAACTTGAAGATTAATTGTTGATATATTAGCTTCAGCGTTGTTGCTCGCCGCATCCATCCGAAACAGCATTCGATATATCTCGTTTTCTTGCTTCACTCCCGATGCCAACAGCACATTTCCAGTGAAAACGTTTTCGGCAAGATGGTGTAAAGGCACCGGCAACATGAGAGGGCGATGATGGCACGGAAAAACGCAAAATGTCCCATACGTTGCCGGTGATCATGACGTTATTTCCTCTTCTGATTGGTTGGCTGCCAAGTTAGAGTCGCCATGTTAGCCCCGCGTTATTCAAATGTACTATTACAATGAAGAATCATGGCGAATCTAACATGGCGCCATGGCGGCTGACCAATCAGAAGAGGAAATAACGTCATGATCACCGGCAACGTATGGGACATTTTGCGTTTTTCCATGCCATTATCGCCCTCTCATGTTGCCGGTGCCTCAACACCATCTTGCCGAAAACGTTTTCACTGGGTTGTCTTTTACGATCTTGACAACATTGTTCTTGAAAATCACCTTATAACCTCGCGAAGTACACGTTCCTACTGAAAACAGATTTTTCTTGATACTCGGGACATATAATATGTTTTCGATTCTGGCTTTACACCACTTGCCATCAACGTATTTTTCGACCTGTATTGTTCCTTCACCAACGGTATCACATTCCTTGTTGTCGCTAAGACAAATCGTCCCGGGATCATCCAGATATCTAAATTCAGTGAGCCATTCGAGTCGGTATGTTATATGTCTTGAGGCTCCGCTGTCGGTAAGCCATATATCACGTTGCTCTGCACTTAGGATTTCATTGACAATACCACTCGGTAACTCGAACTCTGTCTTTTTATCGACCGCGCCTACTGATCTCTTTGTTCTTTCACCTACGAACGCGCAATCGCGAGATTCACGGTTTGCACTTCCGTCACGTCCGCCTTTTTCATATATTTTATTCCGGCACTCGCGCGTGTAGTGTCCTTTTTCTTTACACTTAAAACACTCAATCTCAGCTTTACGTGTCTTTTTGAAGTTTTTCTTCGCACACGATGCATCGTTTTTCTTTGCGCCTTTGTTCTTAGATGCCGAAAAAGCTCCCGAGGATTCGTTGTCGTTTGTTAACCGTGCTTCTTCGCGAATTAATCTCTCTTGAAGATATTCCAGCGTCTGACGATCTGGATCCACGCTGTCCCAAGCCGTTTGAAACGCAGCATACTTGGATGACAGACTTGCAAGCACTTTCGCTATCACTGTTATGTCCGACACAGGTTCACCGACGTCCTTCAATTGTGCGGCCATGTTCTGCACCTTTGAAATATGTAGTACAATCGAGTCTCCCGGAGACATTCTATACTCGTGGAACTTCTGTATTAACGTTAACTTGTTTGACGCAGATTTTTGCTCATGTATGCATGACAACGTGTCCCACATTTCTTTTGCTGTGGTGCACACATACAACGACTCTAAATGCTCGTACTCGATAGATGATATAAGAAACATGGCGCGAGCATTATCCTTCGTCCAGTTCTTCTGTGCTGCTTCTTGTCCTGTACCAAGCGGCTTTGGTCTTTCACTACATCTTGAATTCCTTGAGCTATTAGCAGTGAATTCATTTGGAACTTTCAGCCTTGGAAGTTCTTTCCACTGAACTTCGTTATATTGCGTGCCGAAATTTCGTCAGCCATTTTTAATGTCTTCTAACACACGACCACACAAAGAAATCTCTTCTTTCTCGCACCGTTTACGCGACCTCGTTAAGGGGATGCTGGAGTTGCTAGTGAACTATTTTTTCACTATAGCGATGGTAATTGCAGTTTCGAAAATTCTCTTTATTGCTTGTGCAGAATAAAAAATCCTTTTCCACAAATGAAGTATAGATATAGAAAGAAAGTCCGCTCTACAGGACTTTATATTCAAAATGGAAAAAAGTTAGAAAAGACAAATGCAAGTTTTTAACTTTTTTCCATTTTGAATATAAAGTCCTGTAGAGCGGACTTTCTTTCTATCTATACTTCATTTGTGGAAAAGGATTTTTTATTCTGCACAAGCAATAAAGAGAATTTTCGAAACTGCAATTACCATCGCTATAGTGAAAAAATAGTTCACTAGCAACTCCAGCTTCCCCTTAACGTACCGATTTTCTTCACACAACCACAAGTCAGTTAGAGTGGACTGGGCCCATAATCTGTTAACACTATTTGTGATGTGTGAGAGAAAATAAGATAGACTCATTAAATGACTGAATCAACTTTAATTGCACGAGGTCTAAAATATAACTGAACAATCAAGAAGGATAAAGGCGCTGGCCACACATTAAAACCAACAAAAGAAAGTAACAATATCTCGAAGGCCTAACAGCGCCACTTATAACTAACATAAATTAACCTGCTTTACCGACACGCATTAAACCGTTCCAACATCTTTTATAGACAACAATGTCTAATCATGACAGTAATTACTTAGTTAATGAATAATTTATTTCTACTGAAAGTAACAAAGTAAAATTTGATATAAAAATAAAATCAAACTTTTTGACTGACCTAATATATATATATATATATATATATATATATATATATATATTAGGTCAGTCAAAAAGTTTGATTCGATAAATTATTCATTAACTAAGTAATTACTGTCATGATTAGACATTGTTGTCTATAAAAGATGTTGGAACGGTTTAATGCGTGTCGGTAAAGCAGGTTAATTTATGTTAGTTATATATATATATATTAATATATATATATATAATAATATATATATATATATATATATATATTAGGTCACATCTCGCCGCGCGCTTACATTCGGCGGTAGGCCGGACTAATATAGCGATTTTTTATAATTAATAACTCGTTAACTATTGCGAATTTTGCAAAACGGTAAAGGACTTTTCTTCTCAGTTAGATGCGTTCTACCCGCTCACGAGCGCTTCATACACAATTCTGCGACACCCTGTATATATATACAGGGTGTCTCAAAACCTCCGTCCAATATTTTAATAGCGTATTCTAGAGGTAAAATAGAGTGAAAAATTCTAATACGAAAATTTCGAGGCTACAATAGTTTTTGAGTTAGAAGAGATCAAAGTTTCCCAATAATATTGCGTAAAACTCACGCGCTCAGGCCCGTGACTACGCGCGTACCGATCTGTCATCTGTTATTGATTTTCAAGTCAGGTGATAGATGGATTTTTACTGCACAGCTGATTTTGTCATTTATTATGTATAGCGAAAACGTAAACATTTAGAAACAATTTTTTTCTAAATGTTTACGTTTACAAAAAATTAAAGATATGTGATATTAATAAAAAACAAGATTTCGATAAAATGGATAACTTAATCTTATTTTCCTCTCAGAACCTGTCACAAGAGAAAAAAAAATTAATTTTTACCTTTCTGATTAAAACGAAAATGTATTTCGTTTTTTACATGTGTGAGAACATTATGTTTTATCAAATGTGATAATTAATTATTTAAATTTTTATTTTAAAAAAATTAAATGTTTTCGCTATACATAATAAATGACAAAATCAGCTGTGCAGTAAAAATCCATATCACCTGACTTGAAAATCAATAACAGATGACAGATCGGTACGCGTGTAGTCACGGACCTGAGTGCGCGAGTTTTACGTAATATTATTGGGAAACTTTGATCGCTTCTAACTCAAAAACTATTGTAGCCTCGAAATTTTCGTATTAGAATTTTTCACTCTATTTTATCTCTAGAATACGCTATTAAAATATTGGACAGAGGTTTTGAGACACCCTGTATATATATGTACCTTATCTAATTCATTATTTTAACATTATGTAATTGTGCGAGTAAATAATATATTATTTATACATTCACCGTGCATGAACCGTCATAAAGTCAGCGAAATTGATTAATTATTTTAATATCTAGATATCTAACGCGATAGTACACAACATCGGTACAGTTGCAGAAGGTGCTGTGTTTGATAATGCAAAGAAAGACAAAAATTATTATGTTGTTTTCCTTTTTGTTATGGATGGCATCTTTAGAGGGTTTTGCCATGGTAAAATAAGCGGTAAAATAATGTGATTCAGCGTCCGCTTGAAACATAATATTGGCCGCACGATACAGTCGCAAAAATGCTGCTTTTGGTAATGCGATATGCGAAGAAATACAAAAAAATTATAATATTATTTTGTTATTGATGGCAACTTCTCGAGGGAGTTTTGCTATTGTAAGGTAACCATAATGTAATGTAGCGTCCGCTTGGTAAAACATTTCGATAATACTAATAAATACACTTTCCTGTTGACGAATATGTCTATATTTTATTTCACGGTAATTTTCACTCCACAATTTGATCATGTAAAATAGATAAATCACTTAAAGTAGTCGATTAGATGTACACAATATGATTGAAGGAGCATGTACGCTGTATCGGAGTGCAATGGTTCTTGAGTATGATAGTTTTCACAACTTGCACAAAAAAGGATACGACGAATTGAGAACTTATAATTCACGATAACATTAAATCCAATTTGAATCCGGTATTAATCTGGTCGTAAATAAAATCAGAATAAAATCATTATCATTAAATTTTTTACCGTCTTTTAGATTTTAGATTTTTCCTTTTATATGCTATTTATATATATTTATATATTATTATTATACATTCTTATATATTATATATTCTAATATATTGTTCACACACACGCGCGCGCACGCACACGCACGCACGCACGCACACAATAAATTTTACTTACGTATACACTTAGGATGAAAATACTTTTAATAGACACCCTAGCACGCCTTTTAATAGATAAAGATATGTTTTTGTAGTTTTTATAGCTTTTGTATTTCGACATATCTTCACTTATGAAGAGCACTCATGCAGCAAAGCATTCGTAGCGTGATACTCGACCCTACTGACGACAATGAGGGCGAATCGTTTGAAAGTTCACAGTTGCGCTTGCGCTAGCGTGAAAAAGAAGGCGTATATTTCTTCCCCTTCATCCTGGGAAAACCACATTGGGAGAATAGAACATATTATTTCAATAATTCAACTTTATGTCACTCCCTTCAAAGAAAAAACATATGAACGCAAATGCGACCGATTACCTTCCCTAAGTCGATAAATTTAACTTAATAAGCGGCTATAGCATTTCCCACGATTATGGATTGCCAGTGGCAACATCTTGCAAAAACATCGAGAGTCTGAAATGATTCACAGCATTCCTCCAGAAAAGACACATGATACGACATCTCAATATTATTTCTTCCAACATGTCTTTGAATCGTAGAAGAATAGAGAGCGCTGAAAATCGTTACAAAATAAATCAAATACTTCTCTCGTCACTGAATTTATGGCCGTTTCAACAATCAAAATATACGAAAATTATTCGTACCTTTCACTTTGGCATAATGACATCTTTTATATTCTTTCAGGTATAATTTTTTAAATATTCAATTTAATATTGTATATTAGTTTTATAGAATTAAATCACACACACACACGCGCGCGCGCGCACGCGCACGCACATGCACACATACACAATGTATATGTATATATTATACATTATTTTGATTTATTCTATAAAAATTTTATAAAATATTTAATTTCTAATAATGAATCTATTCCTTTTCTTCTTTGTTTCTTATTTTTCGATATGATTAATATATTAATATATGTATAATATATATATATAATTATATATAGTAATATATTAATATATTAATTACATATATTAATATATAATTATATAGATTGTATATACAGAGTAGACTATTTTATTCAATACACGCAAATATCTCAAAAAGGAGAAGTTTTTCAAAAAAACTGTTTCAGATAAAAGTTTTATGTCTTCGAGAGGGAAAGATGATGATATTATCAATTTAATTGTAGATGGCGCCATTTTAGGGATTTTATTATGGCGGCCATTTTTTAAATGGAAGTCGATTTTTTTCTTGAAATAAAAGTTGTAGCTGATAATGAGACAAATACAACGGTTTTTTGTTTCTTGAAATCAGGATCATTTTTCAGTGAGTCACAGCGTACATATATACATATACATATATACACAATATAATTAAATATACTAAATCATAGTATTTTGCTTTAGATTTATCTAATTTCAAAAATAAGTATACAGTTACGATAACATGTACCATTTCTTCTATTCTAATTGCTTTCAGTTGACATCGTTCGTTACATATGAAGTTACTCTAGATGTCATCATTATGGTTCTTTCATATGCCATACCGTCTTTTATATATGTGATACAATATTACTCATTTTCTTTCAAACCTTATACAGTAAGTTGGACTTCAACATTTCCTGCTTTCCTCTTATTACTCGAAAATTACCTGTAATAAGTCAGAAACACACACATAGGTGAAGCGAATTTGGAAAGATATTCATAACAGCTGGGATTTGATGAAAAACGGAGCGGAGCGCAAAATAATGCGGCAATATTCAATCGCGGGTGAACAGATCACGATATTACTATCACGTATGAAAGTTGTTAAAAAACGCTATAATTATGTGAGAATGCCGCTGTAGCGGCATATCGCATATCCTTAGTATTATACATAGCACGTAACATTACGATGATTAATAGTTAATATTAGCCGCACCCCAGGGGATGTAGGGGAAAAGGGTCAAATGGGAGCCACTTAAGGATAAAGTCAAAAAAACATATTAAAAATATTATATATTTATTTGAACTTAAGCGAATCTTAAACTAGAACAAATGAGCTTTTGAATAGAGTTCACAAGAACTGTTAAAAAGTATTGAATATAAGTATTTTTTTAACTTGAAGAAAAAGTAGCTTTGGCTCCCATTACCAAAGGTACGAGGTAATGAGAGTCAGTACACGGAGTACTTAGAACCAAAATCTCTAAATAAACCTAAAACAATATATAAATAAAACAATATATATATTTTTTGCCATATTACGACACAAAACAATATACTTTTATGAACAGAAACTGTAATTATCATAGAAAAATACAAAATCTAAAATTAATATACTTTTATCAATAGAAACTTTAATTATTATAAAAAAATGCAAAATCTAAAAAAATTACCCATTTTGTGGCACAAAACAATAAACTTTTATCAACATGAACTATAATTAATAAAGGAAACATGCAATTTTTCAAAAAAATCAGCCATCTTAATGAGATCCATTTGACTATCGTTATCCCAAATGGACTACTTTTAATTGGAATTTATTCATTAAGAAACGGGTGATCGTTTCAAGAAAAACAGTTGTTTACATGTATATTACTGAAGTGTACCCTAATGATAACATGTAATAAGGTGTAGTAATACAGAGTGTTTCACACAAGGGTAAAAACCTTTCGCCCACAGGTAGATAACGTCAGATCGTATTAAAATGTCCTAAACCATTTTGCGATCTGCGCAATAGTTAACGAGTTATTAAGTATTAAAAATCGCGGTATTAGTCCGGCCTACCGGCGAGTCAGTGCGCGCGAGCCAGAACGGGGCGGGGTAGGCGGGAATAATAGGATGAGCCGCTCGCGCGAGTCGCGGCGCGACGCGATAGCGGGTATCGGATTACAGCAGCAAGCGAGACAACGCGTGGAAAATAATTGTTACATATTTCTTTTTGTGACGTACACGCAAGTTTTATTTATTAATATTAATAATGTTAATTAATATGGTTATTAATTAATATTATTAATATTATTAATATTAATAAATAAAACTTGTGTGTACATCACAAAAAGAAATACGTAACAACACTTTCTCGGCAACTCGCGCGCGTGAATGAGATGATAAGAAATTATTGTATGATTACTAATTATTTACCATATTGATTAATATTATTCACCATAGTATTATTTAATATTTTCGTGCTATCTTTTCCACACCACTTTGCAGTAGATAGCATGGTGCGTTTTTTTTAAGTGGTTTCCCCAATAGGCCTAATCCACTCTAACTAATTAATGTAAGAATTGTTCGAAGTGCCGTCCTCCTTCTCGTACACAGATTTCGGCTCTTCGAGTAATATTGCGCGTCTCACGGTGCGCCATGTCCGGCGTGATGGTATCGAAGGCCGCAACAATAGCTTCACGAACTTCTTGTTCCGTACCATCACGCCGGTCCTCTATCGCAGTTTTAATGTACCCCCATACAAAATAATCGAGTACATTTAAATCAGGCGACCGTGCCGGCCAGATGATTGGGCCACCTCGACCCATCCACCTGTCCGGAAAACGCGCGTCTAAAAGATTCCGTACTTGCCTGCTAAAATGTGCAGGAGCTCCATCGTGTTGAAAAATCAACTCCGCCCGTACGTCGAGAGGGACATCTTCAAGAAGAGCTGGAAGTTGATTTGCGAGGAACTCTGCGTATAATTGCCCGGTTAGCCTGGGCGGAAGAAGTACGGACCGATCTGAGAATTATCAAGAAACGTTAGTAGATAAGTGCGGAAGAAAATTAGCCGAAATACAAGGTGCACTCACCACTTGATCTCCAATCATGCCGGCCCAAACATTTATGGCCCAACGGCGCTGAAATGCGCCTTGTCGAACAGCGTGCGGATTTTCTTCTTCTCAACGTACGAAGTTGTGAGAGTTAAACACCCGTTCGGTGTGAAGGTGGCCTCGTCCGTCCACAGGATGCGGTCGGAGAAAGAAATATTCCGCCGACACTGCGCGAGGAACCCTACATGCATTTATTGAGAATTAACACGAATGCACAACAAATACTGTAAATGTTAAATAAGAGTAATGAAAATACCTTCACAGAAGAAGATGCGCGGTTGTGCATCTCCGGGAAGAAGTTGCTGCACACGTTGATAGTGGTAAGGTCTTAGACTACTACGCCGTAATGTACGATGCACCAAACTGTTGGAAATTCCAAGTGCACCAGCAACGCGACGCACGCTGTTTCTGGGATTTCGTTCGAATTCCCGTAAAATCCGTTCTTCTGTACGAACGTCGTGACGCATTACTGCACCGGGTCGTACGCGATTTGGAACGACGGATCCGGTTTCCCCGAATCGCTGGATACAGCGCGTAAGTGTTACGTACGACGGATGTACACGGTCAGGAAATCTTTCCGCGTAAAGACGTACCGCGGCATTTCCGTTTTCACCCGCCATCCCATACGTTATCACCATATCGGTGTATTCTCTCGCGGAGAAGGCCATTCTCCGCGAGAGAATACACCGATATGGTGATAACGTATGGGATGTGGGTGAAAACGGAAATGCCGCGGTACGTCTTTACGCGGAA
>NC_039517.1:13585253-13615461 GCF_003672135.1 Ooceraea biroi | reverse complement strand
CGAGTGAGAGTGAGTGACGAGGAACATGACGATAAGAGTGTAGTGAGCTCTGTTCTGATTCTACCTCTGATTCGCGCTATATACGATTATTGCTACTCACGTAAATCTGAATAACATGACTGGAAACAAACACATGAATATTGGAAAATAATCCTGGGCTCTTCTTGTGGCCACCAAATTTCCAAACTGCGTCTTGTTTTTTGCTCCTTCAACAAGTCGTGGCCTCGATTCAAAATTTGAAGCCTTTGCCGTATATAGCTTTTCAATTCCACAAGTAACTTTCGGAAACATTCCTTGCGAAAATTATTGAGCGAGCACTTTCCACCAACGTTCTGATCTCTCGTTCCGCCTTTCCCAATTTTTGGTTCGGGAATTAATGGTGAAGATGTCTCGTGGTTACTATTCCTCTCTCCTTGAATTGGTCCCACGTGCAAAATCCACATTGACAAATTCTCGTCCATATCTGACTTTATGACCTTGACTTCTGAACAAATATCTTTGACCATATAACAGTTTCGATCAAATCGTTGAGGAACCTCTCTTTGTTGCGCAATGTGTACACGTTTAAACTCGTTGCTTCATCTTCAGCCACCATGAAGTACCTAGAGCGCATTCAGTGCGCTTTCTTCGATGGACCACATATATCCGTATGAGTGACTTCTCTCTGCTTTGGCATCCTCGGAATCGCTGATATGGAATGATTCTTCTTGCTGTTTACCATACTGACAAGCTTTCGTAGAAGAACGTCGTTTCATCGTTGAGCTCGATGCCAGTCACTGCTTATTTTTAATCATACTACGTAGCATGTCAATACTTGCCATGAACCCATTCCTTTCGTGGCAGTAATTTCAATGTATCTTCTGCGCTGTACAGGTGTGATCTTCACTGGACGAAATTTCATCTTACAGGTTGGTATCCCAAAAACCATAAGCATGCACCTGGTTTATCTCTTAATTCAACTTCAACATGCTCCCTTAACTCGTTAATATTTTAAAATTGCGATTGCAGCGGCTTTAAACTAAGAAGAATTCTTACTCAGGTCCGGTATCCAACGAACATTACTAATAGTTACGTTTTCCACTGACCATCTGTCCAAGCTTCCACTTTACTTGACCGAATATTTTACAGCCAATTTCCTTTATCTGCAGACCGATTATTTTTATTTCGGTTTCTTCTCTTCCATTGACGAGATATTTTGCGATCAAAAGCCATATGGTAGCTTGCTCCACTGTCCCGCAATCCATCCTGTGAATTGCAGCTACATTTGCTCATCGGAATTAACAGAGAAAAGTTTATAACCTTCCTTTTCTCATCTTTTGGACCGTACTTTATCAGTTCCTTAGCAAAAAAAAAAATCCTTTTTCTTATTCTGTTTCTGACAATGAAATGACACTTACCCAGTGAATTTTCCTGTATGATTTGGGAAGTGTCGCTGAAATCTTACGTTTGTTCTTGGCATTCCTTTGATCCAAACCTTTAGGTTTTGAAGGCTTCGATGCTGCAACCCATTCACATCTTTCGTCATGCTTCTGCAAACGCTCATCTGCATTAAAGTGCATGATACAGCTTGTCAAGTGTTTTGCATCTGATCTATTGTCTTCATGTGGTACAAAAACTCGAAACGGCAAAGCCCTAATATAATCGCGATGACATTCAGGTCTCCAATTTTTCCTCCTGCGGCTTTCAAACTCAACGTTTTCTTGAATGGTTGCCGATATAATCAGCATCGACATTCGGTAGTCATCCTCGAATTTATGTGAATTGTCTGTACAAACTTACAATTGCTGTCTGAATTCTTTGTAGAGTCCTAAGGATCGTCTTCCCACATCTCGTTTGGCAGAGTCGCATCCAATGATGAAGATTAATGACGCTTTTCCCTCGACGTTAGTCCGAATTATCGTCTCGCACTTTGTCTCTTTTAAGCCAGCTATCCAGCTGTGTTTCTTATAATCGGTCTTGACTCAGTTCCGTCAATGACACTGTAGCTCCTTCTCTTGCATTAAGAGCCATTTAATTGGAAACTTCCCAACTGCCATTATCCTGACCTGATAATTTCCTGATAGTAGCTAATCGGTATTTGACGTTGCCATTTTGTCTGCGTTCGCGTTTCCACGCGGCTCCTCTCTGTCGCGTCTGACGTTCACTGAGCTGTGACTTCGAGCTATTATATTAACGCTCGTCTCGAACACAACTCATTAACGAAGATATATTGTACCGTAACGCACTTTAGCTTCAAGCAAGAACCGAATGCACGAGTGGGACAGCTGTGGCACTGGGCCCATAACTATTGCGTGGTTATGTTGATAACACAAAGCAATTTGGTTTTAAACCAAAAACGCAGTCTTTTATTGATTGCACAAAATCAGAAGCGAAGAAAAATAAAATGAGACAATGTCCGATAATGAATAATAATTGTTAACTCAAGTAAATGCGCACTGTCGCGTACATAAGAAAACACGCTGCGTATCGAACGGAGAACGAAGGCGCGGAGAGAAGAAAACCGCAAACGGCGCAAAAAACAATTACCCGGCGCGAGAATAACGACAACATGCGCCATCTTTCATACACAATAATATAAAAAACGAATAACTAAATACTATTACAACACTTATCATTGCGAACACGATGATTTCATTTTAACAAATAAGATTTAATTTTTATAGTTTTTTGCAATTTATATATTTATCTTAAAAATAAAACATTATCCAAGTATTAAAATCAGTTTTTATTTATAATAAATAAATCATCGCATGTGTAAACGACAGCTTGACGGACAAACGCTTTGCATTGTATGTACGAAATAGTACATGAGTAGTCCTGAAATCCCACAGAAATGAAAAAGGAACGTCACAATTTTAACATAACAATTAACAATATCTCAAGATTCGAACCTGAATCAATCTTATTCAAATTGGTACGCAAATCCGAAAGCTTGCACCCATCATTATACAGGCACCTACCTTGCACACCTCGAAAAACTTGTAAATTATAAGTTGTACGAAAATTGTTACATACAAAGTTGCATGACTTCGAGGGTCAATTACCATTAGTGTGGTAAGTTCTTTTTGGTAAAAGTTCAGAAAAGGGACCCCCTCCAATGACCTTGCTTGACATATGTTTCAAGGCCACCCCCTGATGACGCTTCAAGAGGTTTTAGCCGTTGCTTATCTGGTTTATTAAAAGTTTATAACAAAAAAAGTTTAATGATTCGACGAATTATTAGCTATCCACATGAAGCAAGAACCTGATGATTGACACTAATATTACAAAGGTCACCTTCCCCGAATAACCGCGCACTGATTTTAATTCGTCGATCGTTGTTTATGAAAAAAGTTATAACAAAGAAATTTCCGAAAATATAGTAGTTATCTTTGAATATTGAAAGATTACAAACGACGAAGTTGTAATTTATTTTAAATATTATAGTATATAATAAAATATTTATAAATAATTAAAAATTATTATAATTTATTAAAAAATAATAATAATATTAATATAAATAAAATATATTTAATATATATATAATATATTAATAATTAATTAAATATTAATAATATATTTAAAAATTAATAATACTAAAAATATATATTTATATAAAATATATTAATAATTAATTAAAAAAATATAATTTAAATATTTAATTTAATAATAAAATAAAAAAAATTGGTATATATAGTTTTGTATAATAAATAAATAAAAAATAATTTTATAATTTATATAAATAATAATTTATAATATATTAATTATTAATATAATTAAGTAATTTAAAATCTATTAATAAAATAAAATAATTTTATTTAATTAAATAAAATAATTATAATATTATATATAATAATATTTATTATTATCTTAATATATATAAATTTAAAATAATATTATTATAAATAATAAAAAATTATATAAAAACAAATGATAATAAATAAATTTATAATATTGTATTATATATAATAAATTATATATATATTCAAATATTAAAATTAATATAAATAATATATATAAAAAATATAATAATAAATAATATTAAATAGTATATATAATATAATAATAATAAATAAAATTTTATATAAATAATATATTATAATTTATACATAATATAATAAATATAATATAAAATAAGTTAATAAATAATAATAATAAAATATAAATAATTATTAAATATATTAATAATATATATATTTTAAAATAAAAAAAATAATAAAAAATTAATAAATATAATATTATTTAATATAATATTTATTTTAATAAATAATAATAAATATTTTTAAAATCATATAAATATATATATTTAAAATATATCTAATAATAATTAAATATAATTTTTAATAATAATAATTAATAATATAAATATATATATTATATAATAATATAAAATAATTATAATAAAAAATAAAATATTTTAAATATTAATATAATATTCAAAAATATTTTATATATAATTAAAATATAAAAAATTATAAATATAAATAAATAATTTAATTAACATTATATTATAATAAAAAATTAATATATAAATAATAATAATAATATATATAATATTTATAAAAATAATAAATAATATAATATAAAATATTAATATTATATATATTTTATAATATAAAATATTATAATATATAAAAATATTATAAATTATTAAATAAAAAATAATTAAATTTATTATATAGTAATTTAATAAAAATAAATATTAAATATATTATTAATTAATTTATTATATTTAAAAATATTATAATAAAATTTAACTAAATGTATAATAAATAATTATAAAAAATAAATAAATAATTATTAAAAAAATATATATATAAAAAAATATAAATATTTATAAATAATAATATTATATATATATATTTAATATATAATATATAAATAAATAATAATATTAAATTAATATATAATTATTATTGTTATTTTTATTAAATAACATATAGATATATATATTATGTATTTTTATTAATATTATAAATTATAAAATAAATAAATATTAATATATATAATATTATTATTATTAATTTATATAAATTAAATAAAATTAATTTTAAAAATATATATATATAAAAGTTAATTATATTTAAATAATAATATTTAAATATATTTCATATTTAAATATATAAAAAAAAAATTAATATTAAATTTTTAAAATATATAAAATAAATAATATAATATAAAATATATATAATAAATTAATTTTAAATTATATTGTAATACTAAAAAATAATTATTTTAAAAATAATAAAATTTAATATAAAAAATAAAATAAAGATATATAAATTTATAATAAAATAATATTAAAATTAATTAAATTATTTATTATAAATAAATTTTAAATAAAATAATTATTAAATAATTATATTTAATAAATATTAAAATTTAATATAATATAATTATATTAATTTAATATAATAATTTTAAATAAATAATTTATATATAATTAAATAATTAATATATAATATATAAATAATTAATATAATATATAATATTAATATTTATTAAAAAGAATACAAAATTTTTATATTATATATTTTATAAATAAATAATTATATTAAATTATATTAAATATTTTAATTACTATAAAATAAAAAATTTATATAATAAAAAATATAAAATATTAAAATTAATTATAATAAATAATAAAAAATTTAAAATAATATAATTTTTTAATAATTATTTAAAAAAAAATAATAAAATTAATATATATGAAAATTATATTATATACAATCTAAAAAATTATAAAAAATTTAAAATATTATTTAATTAATTTAAAAAATAAAAAATAAATATAAATTATATTTAAAAGTAAATATTATTATTTAATAATAATATTAATTAATATTACATAAAAATATTTATTATATATATAAAAATTAATATAATTAAAATAATTATTATAAATTATAATTAATATAAATAATAATTAAATAAATTTTAAAGATAATAAAATATTAATATAAATAAAAAATTTATAAAAATAAATATATAATAAATATAATTATTTATATAATATAATATAAATATAAAAAAATATAATATATAATATTATATAAAAATAATTAATAAATAAATATGATTAAATAATATATAATATTATAAAATATTATATATAATATTATATATAAATAATAATAAAATAAATAATAGATATATATTATTCAATATAAAACTAAATTTAATATTAAATAATAATAATATAGTATTAAATTTAATAAAGTATTTTAAAATATATAAATATTTTAAAAAAAATTAAGTAAATATAAATATATAATTAAATTAATTAATTTTAATAATAATTTAATAAAATAACAATAATATAATTTAAAAATAATATTTAATAATAATGTTTTTAATAATAAAACTTCTATAATATAATATAAATAATTTTAAATATATTTTATTTTAAAATAATTATAATATAAAAATAATTAATAAATTTAAATAATTTAATAGTTAAATATTATATAAATAAATATTAAAAAAATATAAATTACTTATTAATAATAGTTAATAATAATATAAATTAAATATTATAATTATTAAATATATAAATATAATATTAATAATATAAATTGTATATAAATATTAATAATTTAATTGTATTATAAATTTTAAAATTTAAAAAATAAAAATATAATAATATAAATATAAAAAATAATAAAAAATAATATTATATAAATTAATAAAATAAATAAAATCTTTATATTATTATTAATTATAAAAAATATTAATAAATGAATAAATTATATTAAAAAATATTTCATAATAATAATTTTAATTATTTATAAATATAAATATAAATTAAATATTATATATTTTAAAAAAAAATATTATATATTAAATAATTTAATTATAATAATATATTAATAGTATAATAAATATATATAAAATAATTAAATTTAATATAATTAATATAATTTATTAATTAATAAAAATTAATAAAATAATAAATAAAATTTATAATAATAAAATTTTAAAATAATAATATAATAATTATATATAATAATTCATTTAAATATAAAATTTTATTATATTTAATTATTATTATTAAATATTATTTATTATTTATAATATAAATATATAATAATTAAATATATTTAAAAAAATATAATATGGGGAGTTTAAACGAAGAAAAGGAAAGTCATTTAAGAAGCCAGTGAATTGTTTAATATATAGAATAGTTTCTTTTAATATAAGTACAAAGTATTTCTTTCACTTTAACCAAAAAGCAGCAAACAGTTTAAATACAAAGTTATTCTCTGGGGCTTTAATCTAACCTAAACCCAACCTTGGCGGGGGAGGAGCGAAGGGTATGTGTCCTGGGCTCCAGTTTCGGAAAATAGAACTGGATTTTAGGTTAGGTTAGGTTAGGTTAGGTTTGAGTTCTTCTGCAAATTTATCCTATTAATAATAATGATTGCTGAATAAAGTAATGAAGTCTGAACTATTTATTATTTTTTCTTCTCTTTATTCTCTTTTGTTAATAACTCTTAACAAACAACGAGCGACGGGTGAAACCTTCTGCGTGCTACTTGGGGAAGTGGACCTTTGGTAATATCATGTCAAATTCAAGTCTTAACTTCGTGTGAAAAGTCGGAAATCCATACAACACCACTAAACTTATTTTGTTAATAACTTTTTTATAAACAATGAGCGACGGCTAAAACCTCTTGAAGGTCACTCAGGAGGGTGACCTTGACAACATATGTCAAGGTCAAGGTCATTGGGGGGGTCCCCTTTTCTGAACTTTTACCGTTTTTTTATAAGTGGAAGCTGTTACGTCCAGAGACTGCACATTCCTTGCTTCCAAAGAATTTAGCGATATTTTTTAATTGTCGGTCAATGAGGCGACGCGTCGAGCCGGTCGCGTGCGATCAATAGGGCCCCAGTGAGGGATTAGAAAAAACAGTGACACAGCTGTGGATCCGAGGAAATACCCTCACAAGAACCGCGGTTGTGACGCACGTGTCCGGGCAGGCGCGATATTAGATCCGGATACCGAACCCTTTGGTCTTACTGATCAATTTATAAAAAACAAGCAACAAATTCGGTCGCGTGTGACTGTAGGCTCGCGGTGTATCACTCTTCCTGGAAGAGAAATGATACAGCTGTACCGGATCATCCCGGGTAGATACCTCACAGGAGCCGCGAGTCCGGCCACACACGTACCGGTGCTTCCGGCTTAAAAAGAAACCATCTGTGGACGGTTTATCGCCTCATAGACCAACCGTCGATATTTGCAATTAAATTAACTAACGGCCCCGAAAGGTGGTTTCCCGAAAACGCAGTTCCTGGAAAAGCTACCTCTTTTCCACGTCATCCCTATCGTATAAAAGGCGATGACCACTCCGGAGAATAGCTCATTCATTTTTGTCCGTGTCTGCGAACGTACCTTGTCAGCCTTCGCGAACGACACAATTTTTCTACAATAGGTTTGTGAAGTCAAGTGCCGGGCCGTGAACACTAATTTTGGTGCGCGAGTTACATACCACCCAAGCAACTTGACGTGCGTTTGACCGCTACACCATCCACCGGACGGCAGTTCATTGGCCAATCGGATTTTCGAAGTTTCTTTGCACACCTTCAAACAAGTGAGCGATTTTTTCAGAACTGTCACTCCTTATTTTTCTTTTGTTTTTCTTTTCTCCTTTTGTTTGTTCATCGACAATTCTCATTCACATTTCTCCTTCAGCTCTCTTCTATCCCTTTTCTATCCATTTTTTCCAGGACTCATTCCGTTTGTCCCTTTTAAGTGTTTTCCGGCAAACGATCCCGGAGTCCGTCTCCCTCTGCGGAACCATCTAGCAGCGACCAAGGGTCGTTTCCTGGAGGCCATCCAACGACGAAGCCACCGCGAAAAAAAATCGCGACCGAGATCGATCCGCGGCCCCCCTCAGCGTGTTCGGCCAGTTCATCGGTCATAATATTAGATCCTTTTCGGCCTCCTTCCCCTGCCCTTTCCGTACAAACAATTTCTTCCACTTCACATTGGGCATCCCCTGATTCTTCCGTTCAAATACTGGAACCCCTACCCTAAACACCTTCCCCGTTCTCTGTCTCTTCAACCGTCTCCTTTTCTTCACCCTCCGTTTCTTCTTCACGCTCCTCTTTGCGTCCTTCAACCCCATCAAGCGTCTCTCTCTCTTTATCTCCTCCTCCTTCCTCACTTACACCACCTTCATGTTATTTTTCGCTATCTGAAACTTCCTCACGAGGAAGTCTTCAAGCATCACCTCCTAGCTCTCCCCGTTACTCTCCCTCTATTTCTCCAGCTCTCTCCTCCCTACGCTATTCGCCTGTGCAACCTGGCGATTTGGAGAATTTTTCAAATTCTCCTTCTCCTCCTCGTTCTCCGTCGCCCATCGGGGACGACGTCATAGTCGAAGAGTTCATCCAGCGTTCACTGGTAACTCTAGGAGAGCGATTCCTCCACATTTTCCCTCCGGTCGCACACCCTCTACCACCTAATGCAATCATAATAGACCCCGATTTCTTTCCCATTCCCTCTCTCAGGGCCGCCCTTCGACACACGGACCCAACCGTCGGGATCCCTCTTATTGTCAGAGGACGACTATATCCTATCCTTTTCTCCGCCACACTCCTGCGCCGATATTTCTTAAGCAACGATTAATGTTAATCCTAGAAGTAGATTTTAGAAATAGATCGGTCTCAGCAATTTTTATTTATGTATTATTATATTGGCTGAGTTGTTTTTACTTCGTTTCCCTTGAAATAGAATTTACTTGCAAAATAACCTTTAAAGGTAAAACATTTGTGTATTAAATATGTTATCCTAGCTTATTGGATAATTAATAATGTTAAATTTAGAATTAAAACAAAATACTTTAGTTATTGCTTATGTCAGTTTTAGTTAATAATTAATTTGAATCTGTCAGTAAATTATTTTACAAACACACGTTTTATAACACAAAACAACATGAACACACCATTTTTCCCTGGCAGATCCAACTAATGTTTTTACCAAAATTGTATTGCAAGTGGAATTTTTTAAATATAATGTTAAAATTAACAAATTAACCATGTATAGTTCATTTTAATTCCCTCAATTCATCTCCGCCTTCCCAGATCGTACGAGTCCTATCCCAGGTAAAAGGGATTCAGTTCCCTGACCTAAAAAGGGACCAACGGACAGACCGTTCCAGGGCCTACGGTAAAATCGACCTCCTTGGTCGTTGACCTTAAAGCCGGAACAAGTGGTCAGTCCGACTCGTGCTTTGGGGCCTACCCGCCACAAGGTACGAAAGGCGTTCTGCTGCGTCCTCCCTTCGAGCTCTCCCGAGCTCTGGACGTAACAGGCGTTTAAAAAGTTTCAAGATCAACTTAATTTTTTAAAATGAAACACCTCATTTTTTGTTATATTATTTTATTCTGCTAATTAATTTAAATAAATTTTGTTTGAAACATTTTTTTGTTTGCATCATATTTTTTGAGATATTCAAGAAAACAGAAAGTAACAAGGAGTTGAAAATTTAATATGTTATACTGAATGTAATAAAATGAATAATATGTATTCCAGTGGCAAATAACTTATTATTAATTTATTGTTATTAATAATAGCTCATTAATATTACAACTGTAATATTTTCCTAATCTTGACTGTTCTTAAATTAGGTGTTCGAATTGGTGTCCATTAACATTAATACAATGATGTAATCTATTAATCAATGACGAAGCAGCATTCTGAATTGTTTCTGAATTAAGTCTATTCCACGTTATCCTAAGATTACATCATTGTATTAATGTTAATGGACACCAATTCGAACACCTAATTTAAGAACAGTCAAGATTAGGAAAATATTACAGTTGTAATATTAATGAGCTATTATTAATAACAATAAATTAATAATAAGTTATTTGCCACTGGAATACATATTATTCATTTTATTACATTCAGTATAACATATTAAATTTTCAACTCCTTGTTACTTTCTGTTTTCTTGAATATCTCAAAAAATATGATGCATACAAAAAACTGTTTCAAACAAAAATTGTTTAAATTAATTAGCAGAATAAAATAATATAACAAAAAATGGAGTGTTTCATTTAAAAAAATTAAGTTGACCTTGAAACTTTTTATACGCCTCCACTTATAAAAAAACCTTACACACTATGTAATGACCCCCTCGAAGTCATGCAACTTTTGTATGTAACAATTTTTCGTACAACTTATAATTTACAAGTTTTTCGAGGTGTGCAAGTTAGGTGCCTCACCCTGTATAATAAAAGTGCCGTTAGATTTTTGATAACGGCTTTAGTTCCTGAAATATT
Source organism: Ooceraea biroi (assembly GCF_003672135.1). Taxonomy (NCBI): domain Eukaryota; kingdom Metazoa; phylum Arthropoda; class Insecta; order Hymenoptera; family Formicidae; genus Ooceraea; species Ooceraea biroi. The sequence goes on along the minus strand of NC_039517.1, from coordinate 13,604,190 downwards.
TTAATCATAAGTTTATGTGACCTGTCAAATGATATGAATTCCAGATAAGCTATAGTCAATGAGCTATACGGTAGCGCTCGACGTCTATGCACTGAACTTGGTAACGCTCAATGTTTATGCAGTGATTCTTATTGTTCGGAGTTTTATTTTTTATTTTTATGTACTTGGCGTCGCGACGCTACCGCGTCGCTTGAAAATATAATGGGTTACTATTTTCTCTTCTTTTCTTGCACTTCACCTTTATTGATTCTGTCAGAATAGCACTCTTGATCAGGACAGGCTTTAGAAACAAACTGAGATAACTTTTAACGCACGTATAATTTATTATGTCTTCGTTATTTTAACACGCGTGGGAGGCGAGGCGTGTATCTCACAAGAGTTGTGCTACCAACTGTGTAACACTATAAATCATAAAAAAGAACTTAAAACCAAAAATACCTAGATAGGCAACTCAATAAAATAAAAATTAAACAATGCGCAACCGCCGATACATTCATAATAATAAACGTAATATTTTCCGTATATTGCATATCGAAAAAATATTAAAAGTTCTAATAGCACTTTTCATAGTTCTACAGTTCTTGATAAAAATTAAAAAAAGTTCCGCATTCCTTCTATTGAAAAATCAAAATTGAAAAAATGTCGTGCTAACTTCGTGAATCTAGCACGACACTCTCCCCTCTAAAGTACTAAAACGTGTGGAAAATTATTTTTGACTATAGTTCCCGATAGTTCTAATCAAGATTCATACATATATACAATTTCAGGTCGATATTCCACCAATTAACAATTTTTGAATAATTTGTTATATCTGCGTTCAGCACGACACTTACAAATAACACTACCCAAGTGTCACTCGCCGATTTTCTTGAAACTTTGCACACACGTAGTACATCGAAAAACATTAGACACGTGTCTTTTTATTTGTACTAACAACGCATTTTAAGGTTAGAATACGCATTCGAAAATTTAACACTCTATAGCACAATGGTAACTAACGCTACTCCTGAGCGTTATTCTCTTACAGCTTTTACGACATTACTCTATTATGGATTTCATTGTCTGAATGTTTGGCATTAATTTTACGAGATTTGAAATGGCAGATTCAAAATTGCGGACCGAAATCGCAGAATTTTCAAAAATTGTATTAAAAGTCAGTTTCGAAGAAGTGTTTTAGACCCATGATTACGATTTTGGTAACAGTTATATCAATCTAGAGGTGGCGGATGAAAAATGGCAAATTCAATATGGTGCATCCAAAATGGCGGACCAAAATTCCAATTGTTTTAAATTAGTTTCAAAGACCATTTTTGTGGTGGTTTTCGAGGTCACTGTTTACAATGAATTAATAGTAGTTTGACAAAATTCCTCTAGATTGATATAACTGTTACCAAAATCGTAATCACGGGTCTAAAACACTTCTTCGAAACTGACTTTTAATACAATTTTTGAAAATTCTGCGATTTCGGTCCGCGATTTTGAATTTGCCATTTCGAATTTCGTAAAATTAATGCCAAACATTCAGACAATGAAATCAAAATAGAGTAATGTCGTAAAAGCTGTAAGAGAATAACGCTCAGGAGTAGCGTTAGTTACCATTGTGCTATAGAGTGTTAAATTTTCGAATGCGTATTCTAACCTTAAAATGCGTTGTTAGTACAAATAAAAAGACACGTGTCTAATGTTTTTCGATGTACTACGTGTGTGCAAAGTTTCAAGAAAATCGGCGAGTGACACTTGGGTAGTGTTATTTGTAAGTGTCGTGCTGAACGCAGATATAACAAATTATTCAAAAATTGTTAATTGGTGGAATATCGACCTGAAATTGTATATATGTATGAATCTTGATTAGAACTATCGGGAACTATAGTCAAAAATAATTTTCCACACGTTTTAGTACTTTAGAGGGGAGAGTGTCGTGCTAGATTCACGAAGTTAGCACGACATTTTTTCAATTTTGATTTTTCAATAGAAGGAATGCGGAACTTTTTTTAATTTTTATCAAGAACTGTAGAACTATGAAAAGTGCTATTAGAACTTTTAATATTTTTTCGATTTTCGTAGAACGTCGTGCCAGCTTCAAAGACGTATAAAACAGTCTAACCGCGCTTTTTCACAAATTAGTGTATACAATTATTATATGGACATAAGAGATGTTCCCGATCTGAAAAGAAATTTGAGTTACATATATTGTAATCCGGTAAGTATTTAGTTTAGCGGCCTCATTAAGCTCTTTCGAGACGTTTTGCGCGAAACGAAAGAATTAGGCAGAAAAAAGCATCGATTTGTCCCGCGAAGCAAGATATCACTCATTAAAGTAGACCACTTTTTAAGTTAAGAAACCTGTCATTATATTTAGTAATGTATTTGACAGATTTCCTAAGCTGAAAAGTGATCAACTTTAACGATTAATATCCCGCTTTGCGGGGCAGAGCGACGCTTTTTTCTACCAGATTCTTTCGTTTTGTGTAAATCGTCTCGAAAGAGCTTAATGAGGCCTCTAAACTGAATATATTTACCGGATTACAGTACGTAACTCTCACGAGACGAGGGTTCGAGACCCACTGATGTCTCGCTCGCGGATCGCTATGCGCTGCACGCATAGACGTATAATATATCACTCGCTCTCTCGCCCACTCGCTCTCTCGTCCTCTCGCTCTCTCATTCACTCGCTCTCTCGCTCTCTCACTCACTCGCTCTCTCATTCACTCTCTCTCTCTCTCTCTCTCTCTCGCCCTCTCACTCACTCGCCCTCTCGCTCTCTCACTCACTCACTCATTCGTTCTCTCGCAAATATATCTTTTCTCACTCCAACTTCTTGCACTACATCGCGTCGTACACTTGTCATACACCGACCGGCGGAGATGCTGTCCGTATATCCGTGTGACTTACACATGACGGGTCGATAAGTTAGAGTTTTCTAATGTAGAGCCTCTACATATGATCGTTATGTGTGAGTCACACGGATATACCAACAGTATCTCCGCCGGTCGGTATAAACGGAGCTGCTGCCATCTCGACGAAAAAGAACGGACTGTACATTTGATGATGATGACGACGACGTTTCTTAAATGAAATTTTCCAATTTCAGACTTTGCATCGCCATATCTCCGCTCGTAGGGCACGTACAAGAAAAATAAAAACACTTTTATTATATAATTCGACTTCAAGCTATCCATTGAGCCTACTTAGAAGTTCATCCGTTCAGCGGTTATTGAGATCTAATAATCTGAGTGTCTGCGAAAGCGTCGCTTTGCGTAAAAGAGTCACGGTGCGGTCTCGCTGTGCGTATACTTGGCGCGAGACACTACCGTGTCTCTTGATACTTTATCAGATTCGATAGCTTGTTCATTAAGTCCAGGTTCACAATTGATATTTTTATACCATCTTGAGAATGTTTTGGGTGAAGAAAATTATTCATAAAATTATTTCTTATATAATTAAATAAAACAAAGGCTCAATCCGCAATAACGATCAAAGATAACAATAATAGCAATAAGCCACGCTGGATGTTGGTGCAAAAATCCTTTAATAATCAGATTGAAGTACAAACGTTTCGGTCTGCGTCAGACCATCCTCAGTGTAACAACTTAAATAAAAAATATATACATTTATGAGCTTCAATAAATAAAAAATTATAAACAAAGGTAAATACAATTAAATTATATAACATTATTCAAATCAAACAACGTACCAACAACTCCACTCAGAAAAATTCCATACTGAACAAAATAAGGCGCAAACAAAGTTGACTTCGAAACATGTAATCTGTCATAAACAAGTAACAAATTAATAATTCGGTGTCGAAATAATATAGTTCCTTTCTTTAACAAACTCCAAGTGTACATTCGTAGCAAATTAAAAAAGTAATACATACCAAGAATACAAAGTAAATCTTAGATCGTCTGAGAATCTACCCAAGAGAGTCTCAGGAAGATCTATTCTATTCGGAGTCACAAAGGCTAATGCTTCAATTCGTCAAAACATAACGGCCAACCGATCGCACACCCAAAACAACAACCGACATGTATATGTATATGTATATAGTTAGAGAGAAGGAAAGCTGTTTAAAATAGGTAAGTAATCATTTGAAAGTAGCTCCGTGTCATTTTGTGAATTTAAGGGATTTAACTGTCTTTTTATATTTATCATTTCGGATACTAATCTCTTATTATATGATCTCTCTTCATCCAGAATTTTCACATCATTCCAATTGAAATCGTGACCAGACTCTAACTTATGTGCTGAAATAACAGAAGGAGAACCTGATTTTTTATTAATGTCCCTTCTGTGTTCCTTTACCCTAGTGTTCAATTTTCTCTTAGTCTGCCCGACATAAGAAGCATCACAATCATTGCAAGCAATCCTATATACCACATTACAATGCGAAAATTTTTCTAATGGATCCTTTCTAGAGTTAACAAACCTCTCCAACGTGTTAGTGCATTTATACCCCAGATTGAAATTATATCTCTTTATAAAATTGGAAAGAGATTCAGTAACTGATTTTATGTAAGGTAACGTAAAAAATTCTTTTTTTATTCTTCTAGTTTCAATTTTTTCAACGTTAGTATTAAAACAGTATTTTTTTAATCTCTTATTTATATTAGTAAAAATAAAATCGAGTGGATAACCATTATTCAATAACATACTAATAACTGATTCTACATTCTTCTTGTAAAAACAAGGATCAGAAATCTTCAATATTCTATCTATCAAACCAAAAATAATTCCCCGTTTATGTGAAACTGGATGATGAGAGTAAAAATTTAAATACCTCCCCGAAAAGGTGGTCTTGTAAAACCAATCGAAACTTAATTTCAATCTGGGGTATAAATGCACTAACACGTTGGAGAGGTTTGTTAACTCTAGAAAGGATCCATTAGAAAAATTTTCGCATTGTAATGTGGTATATAGGATTGCTTGCAATGATTGTGATGCTTCTTATGTCGGGCAGACTAAGAGAAAATTGAACACTAGGGTAAAGGAACACAGAAGGGACATTAATAAAAAATCAGGTTCTCCTTCTGTTATTTCAGCACATAAGTTAGAGTCTGGTCACGATTTCAATTGGAATGATGTGAAAATTCTGGATGAAGAGAGATCATATAATAAGAGATTAGTATCCGAAATGATAAATATAAAAAGACAGTTAAATCCCTTAAATTCACAAAATGACACGGAGCTACTTTCAAATGATTACTTACCTATTTTAAACAGCTTTCCTTCTCTCTAACTATATACATATACATATACATGTCGGTTGTTGTTTTGGGTGTGCGATCGGTTGGCCGTTATGTTTTGACGAATTGAAGCATTAGCCTTTGTGACTCCGAATAGAATAGATCTTCCTGAGACTCTCTTGGGTAGATTCTTAGACGATCTAAGATTTACTTTGTATTCTTGGTATGTATTACTTTTTTAATTTGCTACGAATGTACACTTGGAGTTTGTTAAAGAAAGGAACTATATTATTTCGACACCGAATTATTAATTTGTTACTTGTTTATGACAGATTACATGTTTCGAAGTCAACTTTGTTTGCGCCTTATTTTGTTCAGTATGGAATTTTTCTGAGTGGAGTTGTTGGTACGTTGTTTGATTTGAATAATGTTATATAATTTAATTGTATTTACCTTTGTTTATAATTTTTTATTTATTGAAGCTCATAAATGTATATATTTTTTATTTAAGTTGTTACACTGAGGATGGTCTGACGCAGACCGAAACGTTTGTACTTCAATCTGATTATTAAAGGATTTTTGCACCAACATCCAGCGTGGCTTATTGCTATTATTGTTATCTTTGATCGTTATTTCTTATATATTCATATGCTTTTGCTGAATAAAAATGAAGCATTACTGTAAAAGATTGTAGTTTTTCTGAATATTTCTGTTTTGATGATTAAAGCTCTGTCAGCAGATTTAATATACTCAAAACTCTTATGCGATATGATGCTCGTTGCATTGTACTGACAATTTGTTGTCTTCATAACATGTTGAGGTCTCACAGTGTAGGTCGTATCAAGAGACACGGTAATAGCCTAGTTTACACCGATCGTTTGATACGCGTATCAAATAGTACATTTGAGCTAATCAGCCAATGACTAAACGGATGCACTAGTTATTTACTATTTAATACGCGTATTAAACAATCGGTGTAAAATACACTAGTGTATCGCGCCAAGTGTACGCGAAGCGAGACCAACTGTGTATCTTTACACGAAGCGGCGATTTCAGAGACCCTTAGATTATCAGATCTTAATAACCGCTGATCCGATTAACTTCTAAGTAGGCTCAATAGATAGTTTTGGTTTGCATTATATAATAAAAGCATTTTCGTGTAGGTGGCGTAGGTGTAGAGATATTGCACTGCAAAGTCCAAATCTTGAAATTTTTAAGAAACGTCGTTATCATCATCGTCGTTTGTACAGTTCGTTCTTTTATTCTTAGGTGGCAGCAGCAGCGGTCTTTTGCACGTATGTACATGCACGTGTTTATACCAAAGTTATATTAATTTATGTTTATATTTATGTATGTAATTTTTATATAGTTACGGTGTTTATGGGGCGGCATAGTCACGTTACTATATTTAGTTTTATATTTTGTTTACATAAGTACTACACTAATAGTGAATTCGGTCGGTTTGCACTCGTGTTACACTAAACTATACAAGTGCAGCACTAGGCCGAATCCACATTGCACTGAATTGTACGAGTGCAGCACTAGGCCGAGTCCACATTGCACTGAATTGTACGAGTGCAATACTAGATCCAGTCCACATTGCATTTAACTGTACGAGTGTAACAGAATTCTAGCCGACACTCCTAACCTTTCTGTGCAACATCAAATTCATAATTCTATACTATTCGTAACACTATTAAACATTTAGCCATTACGAATGAACAAAGGAACTGTTCAACAAGTAAACATAAACAGAAACGGTGGAAATAATATCAACATGAGTATAATTTTCAAAAGAATTATATTAGACGACAACAACACAGTAATAGAGAACGAAACTCACATTTTATGTGAAGTAGAGAATGAAACAGGTATAACATATCTAATATTTAATATTTTTACGTGTATTTTTAATTTCTATGATTAACAATCTAAGGAGAACAGAAAAATCAAGATCATGTCAATTTGACGGAAATAATGTCATTGATGTTATATCGATAAAAACATGTTAAATTTGATAAATATAATGTCAATATGATATCATTTACGTAAATTGACATCATTTTGACCTTTTGTTATTCTTGTTATACTAATGGGTCATTTTCTCAACTCTCTTTCATTGATAAAAGTATCTTAAATGTAGCTATTATTAGTCATTAGATGATTTCCAAGTCAATTTTACAAACACTTTTATCAATAAAAGTGAGTGGAGAATATAATGTATACAGAACATTATATATATATATATATTATTATTATTATTATTATTATAGGTGATTTAAACATAATTATGATGGATAAAAAAAACTGTCTGAAGCTGGACATGAAATTTCTGATAACACTATTTTAACAGAAGAATCTTCAAGTTTTGATGAAAATGATGAGTTACATGCAAATACTAAAAACGACGAGTGGTCAGATGAAACCACTAGATTTATACTGGATAAGTATGCTGATTATTTGGAATTAGTCGGCCCAATGAAAAAATTTAAAAACAAAAAGGTAATGTGGATGCAAATCGCGAAAGATATGGAAACAGTTTTAGGCATACAAAAAACATATATCTAATGTGAAAATCGGTATAAAACAATCCTTCGAAGAAAACGTATTTGTGATAAAAATAATGCAACTTCCGGATCGAAGAGGGCTAAAATAAATTTTGAAAATGAATTAAAACAGATTGCTACCAAAGATGACAGTATAGAGCCAGAAGTATTACAAAGCGCAAATAAAGTTGTACTTAATGTTAAAAACACTAATGTGTCTGAATCATCTAATACATTAAAAAATAAAAAAGCTAAATGTAACTTACTTCAAACTCTTATTGAGATTCATAAGGAAGAAGAATCTAAAAACCAAGAATGACATGAAGAGAAAATGAGATTGTTAAGAAGCTTTCTTGAAAAAGAGAATAAGGATACTTCAGACGTGTGATAAGTTCTAAAGCATATTTTTTCTATTTTTTCTATATAGCATATTTCGAATCTTCTATGTTATTTCTAAACATGCATAAGACAGTACAAGTAATATATAATTTAGAGAGATATTTGTGTTTAAAATAAGAGAAACGTGATAAGACTTAATCTTTTTTCTTTACTTTGATATTAAATAAAAATTGTACTGTAATTTTGTTTATTCTTAAGATAAAAATATTAAGTTTTTGTTTAGGTAGTGTACCAAAAACTATGTGAAAATATTAAAGTATAACGAATCTATGTATTTAATATAAGTTGCGCGCATGATTCATATTATATTACTTGCAATATTGTTACATCTTAATATTTTTTGACAAATATTCTTATTAGACATATATTTTAATATTTATATGATACTATGTCGCATTGATAAAGTTTTTTGTTACTATTTAAGGATATACTGTGCAATAAAAATATATGAAACTATATATAAGTATTAAACATGGTTTGTATTATTATTGTACATTTATATCTATATATGTAGTATTATATAATACTTTAATAAGTTTTATTTTTATTAAATATATTTACACACATACTATTGTTACGTCTAATGCTATATTAATAATACAACTATACTTTATTCATTATTTATTTAGTTCTAAAAACATGCTGTACAATACATAAATAAAATAATATAATATTAAAAGTATTCTACAGTTTGATTCCTATGGTATAAATAAATCATTGCAAGTACTATCAGTACCGTTTTATTTAAAATTTATTACAAAATACAGAGCGATTCAATTTACACCGTACGATGTTACAAAAAAATATAAAGTAGGTTATCCTGTTAGCTTTTGCCATGGTACACGAAGTAAGGTAACTTAATAGTTTAATTGACAACTATAATTAAAGTTTCAAAGAATGCAAAATATATAAATAGAAGATTTGTAGCGATTACATGAACTTTTATTATCCAACATTTTGAGATTTCAACAAAAATGAAATAGTAATCTTAACACTTATATGTTAGAAAACATAGCTGTATGCACAAATATATGTACATCTGAACTTAAAAATTATTTAAAAATTATTTTTTCTTCATTGGAATTAATGTAATATCTGACACAAAAATTTCTTTTTTCCTCACCTGCAGCTCTATTGTTATTTCTATAATATTCCTCAAAATTATATTCAATATTTTGAAACGGTTCATCTATTTCCTCAAACAAATCATTTAAATCATCTTCATGAAGAATACATAAATTATGTAATGTACAACAAGCTATAATGATTTACAGCAACGTTGAACTGTATGAAAGTCTAATTGAATTAGTTGTCTGAATCGTGCCTTTAATAAGCCAAAGGCATTTTCGATTTTTACTCTACAAACACAGAATTTGTAATTGAAATTTCGTTGCTCCTCTGTTAAATTTCCGTAATCTTTATAAGGAGTTATGAAATATTTTTTAAGAGGATAGGCTGCATCGCCTAATATATGCCATTCATTTCCACATATATTTGGCAATGTAGTACTTATAAAAGATAGGTTGAAAACACGTGCGTCATGTATTTTACTAGGTGGTCCTGTGAAAACGTCAAGAAACTTGTTCTTTGAATCACATATTGCTTGCAACGTCAAAGAAGATATATCATGTCGATTAACATATGTTGATTTTATTTTGTGAGCAGGTGTACGTATTGTAATATAAGTGCCATCTATACACCCAAGAATCCCAGGAAAACCATTGATCTGTAAAATTATATCTGCGAATTACATTTGACATTAAATGTGTTTGAGAAAGAGGAATTATTAATATGTATCAATTCTAATTCAATATTTAATATAATTCAATATTTTTCAATTAATTGTGCATCTACTAGTTGTTTAATGAATAACAATTAAATAAGAAAATAGCTTTCTAAAATACGTACATTATATAAGTAAACATTATATAAATGTTTAAAGACTGTACAATTCGTAACATAAAAATGATTAATAAAACGTGCAATGTTAACCTAATTCATGGAAATATTTGTTTCTTACTTACATTTTCAAATTCTCTTGAAATCTCAGTCTTTTCCTCAAGTGTCCCAAGAAATGTTATTATATATCGTGCTAAGTTATTTAAAAAATCCATAATGTTATCACAAACTGCATGAAATTTAGAATCCGCCATATTAAATCTACCTGCTACATCTCTAATAGAACTTTTATTACCTGCAAACCTTTAATGAAAATATTAATTAATACATATACTTTCTCTATTTATTTATTATTTATAACATAGTAAAATATATTTATTACTATGTTATACAGAAATATATACCCAGGTAAGACACAAAATCATTTAACATCAAGATAATATCTACATGATATTGCTTTGACATTATTTGACGTCTTTACTTTATACAGGGTGTTTCCTAAGTAAGTAGACAAACTTAAGGAGGATATTCCTTGGCTTATTTTAAGAAGAAAAGGTCATATAAACATATGTCCTAAACTGCTTTGTTTTCCAAAAAAAGTACATCACTGTTTTCGTTCACTTTTCGGATAGCGTGCTTTTGCAGTACGAGTCAACAGCGGTGGGGATGGAGTGGGGATGGTTTCGCTATCGTAAATTTCCATAATAACCATCTTTGGTGTGATGAAAACCCACATGCAATATTAGAATCTCACTTTCAGGTTCAATTTGCATTTAATGTATGGGTGGGAATTATTGGTGATTTTTTGATTGGTCCTGTCTTTCTTCCCTTGAGACTTAACGGTGCTTCGTATCTACATTTTCTTGAAGATGAGCTACCTTTGGAAGATATTCCACTCAAATAGAATGTGGTTTATGCATGATGGCGCTCCACCCCACTTTAGCTTAGCAGTTCGTCAATTTTTGAACAGGAAGTTTGCCAATCGATGGATCGGTCGAGGTACTCAAAGACCAAACCATTTATGGCCTGCAAGATCCCCAGACTTAAATCCAGTAGATTTTTTTCTATAGGGACAGCTTAAATCTTTAGTTTACGCTACACCTATTCAAAATGAAGAAGATCTCAGAAATCGCATAATAGATGGATGTGAAAGAATACGTAACACTCCAGGTATTTTTGAGCGTGTACGTCAATCAATGGAAAGGAGAGTTGAGGCGTGTATCATGGCTGCAGGTGGACATTTTCAGCAGTTACTGTGATGTTATTATTTTTCTTTTTAGTTACTATTTTCTTTTTCGTTATAATTTTTCTTTTTGGTTACTATTGTTTTTCATTTGTTTCATTTGCAATAACACAAACTGTTCTATAATAAACGAAAAGTGAACGAAAACAGTGATGTACTTTTTTTTGGAAAACAAAGCAGTTTAGGATATATGTTTATATGACCTTTTCTTCTTAAAATAAGCCAAGGAATATCCTCCTTAAGTTTGTCTACTTACTTAGGAAACACCCTGTATATCTGTGTGTATATGTTTTGTGGGTGTGTGTGTGTGTGTGTGTGTGTACTTCTGAAAATGTAATATTTTGTTACCATAAAAATGCCAGTAATTTAACATCGTGATATGTGATTATTAATAGTATTTTGGCAAAAGTTTGATTCTTCATATAAATCTTTCAATTTTACATATATATTCCGTTGCAAACGAAAGTTTCTCTGAAACTAAATATTATATACAATTGCAGTAGAAATATACAATTGTTACAACATATATCATAAGAATACTTACATAAATTTACTTACTTCTTTATCTGAATATTCATTGATAATATCCATATAATTGTTTATTTTTGGTCTTTCTTCTTTCACATACTTTAAAACTAAATTTTCTTTTTCATCATCACTACTACTACTTTCTAACATTTCATTTATAAACATAACTCGGTTAAAATTCATGATTATTTTCCTCTTCTTTCTCACTAGTGCCAAATAGAAATTAGTGCCAAAAAGAGGTTATAATTGCGTAGTAAACTACACTGCCAAAATTCTAATGTAATACGTGTAGCACTCTTTCAGTTTTTCTGGTGTGTCCGAATGAGTTTTACACAACATACCGAATACGACGAATGCAATGCACTGAAACAGTGAGCATCGATCGAATGCGTTACACTAGGACAGTTTGAACTCAGTGTACACTAGTGTACACTAGTGCAGGCGATCGAATTCACTATAAGTATTATCTGCGGAAAACACGCTTAAAGCGCACAGATTATTTACGTTTGTTCCTCCATGCCTACTTTGTTTTAAGTATTGTAATTGTAATTAATTCTATCATTGTTACATATTCGTGCCCTTTTTCTTTAAACTTTACCGCGCTTAAGGAACATAGAAACCTCTATTATCGACGTTGTAACGACTATGAAGTATACCCGCTGGCCGGATGGCGTCGCCAAGGCCTCTCCTTTTGTAGAGACCCTCAAGCACTTCCTTTTGGATGGCGACTTGAAAAGGTGATTGCGGCCACGTGTCGAGCTTTTGGGCGAAATTTTGCGTAATATTGACCTCTGAATAGTGGAGCGGATATCGTATTTGACTCCCCCCTCGACGTAGTGCGTGTGGGGTTTTGTCTGGTCATTGTATATAAATAACCCACAAAGTAGTCTGCAGACGAACGTAACTAACCTCTCTCGCCCTTGTGCGGGAGAGGCGCTTTCGATGGACTGGACTCCTGGACAATGTACGTCAGATGAGGACGGCAGCGTCTACTTGGATGATGATCTTCAGATGACTGCGCCCTTCCGTGGTTTTCAGATGGAAGCTAACGGTGGCAATATGAAGCAAAAGAGGAGTTATAACGGCACGGACATTCTGCCTCCGAACAAATCAAGCAAGACAGAAACTGGAAACGGCTCGCTCAACACCAAGAATTGTAATAACAGGGACGTCATGCCTTCGAAGGAGTCGATGAAAAGGAAAATCTCCGGAGAAGCCAACGAGACAGCAAGCAATGCTGGAACTGGGTCGACAAGCGAGTCTAGTCCTAGGGAGACTATTTCCTTCGGGAGATTCGATGTTGGACCATTCAAGGTATGCCTTAAAGCACCTAGGATAGTTAATCCCGATAATCGCTATTCTGTCAAAGCAGTTGACGCAGGTAGGCGCCTATACAAATTGGGTGTCTCCTTTATCTCGATGGAAAGATCGGGTTTTAATAAGTGGACAGTTACCTTCGCCAATAAGAAGGCTGCTAATGCGGCACTTAGTAATAAATTTTTAAAGGAAGCCCAATGGGAAATTTTTATCCCTAACGCCTTTGTGTATCGCCAGATTGTCATTAAAGAGATTCCTACGAGCGTTTCTGAAGAGGATCTTTTGTTGGAGTTCAAGAATAGCAACCCAAATCTCCCGGTGAAGGAGATTTATAGACTAAAGAGAAAAGTTGTGGACCCCGTCTCCGGAGCGGCATCCTTTGTGGACTCTGAATCAGTCAAGGTCACAATTAGATCGTCGACAATTCCGCAATTCGTCTTCCTGTGGAAAATTAAAGTTTCTACGTCGATTGTCATTCCAAGGCTACGAGTGTGCCACAATTGTGGCCAGTTGAACCATCCAACGAAATTTTGCCGTAATGCAGCCAAGTGCCTCAACTGTGGAGAGGCAAAACATCCAGAATCGGTGACTTGTGTAAAGCCCGCCGTATGCATTAGCTGTAGCTGCAATCATCGCACCTTCTCGAAGGACTGCAAGGAATACTTCAAGAGAAGGGAGATTAATCGCGTCATGGCTGTAGACAATGTAGACTTCCGAACAGCCAGACTCACATTAGAAGATAACCTCAAGAATGTTTTAAATGATGCCGGCCGTCGCCAAAATATGAATCCAAAGGAGTTTCCACCGCTTCAGTACCCTTTATATTCGTCTCAGTCATACGCACAATCTTTATCAAGAAATGGAACTTCGGTAACGCCCGCAACAGCGACGAGGATTCCGCACTTTGCCGACAAATTGGTCGTGGAGGACTTGAAAATATGGAAGAACATTGAAACAGCATTATCGAGTTCAAACGATATATCCCCGCTGCTCAGGAGACTGCTTAAGGCGGTATCTCTCCATGAGTCTTTCCCCGTCTCGCCTGATGTTCAACGTCCTTCAGTGGAACTGCCAGAGCGTCCGCAAGAAACTAGTTGAGCTAAGCCTTCGATCTAAGGACTACTCCGTTATCCTCCTTGCGGAAACCTGGTGCAGGCTGCAGGACCCTCTTAAAATTAAAGGATTCGACACGGTCAGATGCGATCGTTTTGACCAGCTAGGAGGAGGAGTCGCAATTTTAGTAAGTAATGCGGTTAGGTATACGACTTTAGATATTAAGTATAACTGTGATGATAGATTGGAGGTTTGCGGAATCCAGATAATTTTAAATAAGAAGCCTTTATATATCGTTTCGTTATATAAGCCTCCGGACGTTCGAGTGTCAACGGAGGACTGGTCGAGATTTTTTGATCAGTTTCAAGGTGAGGCGGACCTTCTAATCGCAGGAGATTTCAACTCGCATCATGTAGCATGGGGCAGCTCCTCATCATGCACGATGGGTAGGCATTTGCTTGATGCATTGGATACGGCAGATTTGTATTGGGTCAATAATGATCAACCCACATATTTTTCTCGTTTTTATAATACGCAATCAAATATCGACCTTACAATTGTCAACCCTCGCTTATTATCCGCTTGCACCTGGGAGGTGGGAGAAGACCCTTGGGGTAGCGATCATTTCCCGATCTCTATATCTATCTCTGGTCAAGTTACAGCTTCTAACCGATTTTGTGCATCTTATAGATTGCATAGTGTTAAAACGGACTGGAAGGAGGTCTCCAGACTCTTGGAGGAAGCCACCCCGCTATGTTTAGGTCTAGTATACACGCTGACTTGGATATTCAAACCAAGTATTCCAGTTTTTTCGCTCTGATCTCGGACTGTGTGACTTCGGCTACTCCTAATAGGAATACAAAGAAAGGTAGTAAGCCCCGTAATAATGTAGATCAGAACCATAAAGGGAGGAAATCTACCGCATGGTGGAACCCGGAATGTGAGGAGATGGTTGGCTTTAGAAAGGCTGCCTTCAGGAAATTCAAATCGGTACCCTCTTATGAGAACTTTATCCATCTTCGTCAAATAGAGGCAAAAACCAAAGTTACGCTACGCAAACATAAACGGGAATACTTTCAGAAGTTTTGTGAATCTTTAATTATGTGAACTAATATCAAGTATCTTTGGGCTAAGATTAAGTCAATGAGTAATAACTTTCACCGCCGGGAAAATTCTAACCAATACAACTCTAACACAATCGACACGGTATCTCAAGAGATTGATAAGTTATGCCCTTCTTGGACCGCTACAGCCAAGCCAGATTTTAGCGATTGCTCCGCTAGCGGAATTCTAAACCAAGAATTCTCTTGGTCGGAATTTTCGCGGGCCTTACACAATGTTAAAACAAATTCGAGTCTGGGTCCGGACGGTCTCGACTACTATGTGTTTTCTAAATTTAATATCGACCTGCAACGGGGATTCTTACATTTAATCAATGAGATTTATTTAACGGGTAATTTTCCTCGTGAATGGCACGAGTTCGGTCTCTTTTTTATACCTAAAAAGGAGTCCGGTAAATTCCATTCTATCTCTCTTGCTCAGTGCTCGCTCAAGCTTACCGAAAGAATGATTAATAATAGGCTGCTGTGGTGGCTCGAGAAAGAAAAAATCCTCTCATCCAGCCAATTTGGCTTCCGAAACAACAGGTCGTGCATAGATAGCGTTGCGTTGTTTCATTCTTTTACTCATCATAAGTTTAATGTTAACGAGCATGTAGCAGCTCTTTTCCTTGATATTCAGGGTGCTTACGATAACGTTTTATGTGACGTCCTCATTCAGAAGCTCAAAGTCTTAGGTTTTCCTAAAAATACTTTGAATTTTATTTACAACTTGATTCATTTCAGGACTGTTCACATTAGATTCGATTCAGTCGACGAGATTAGACACGTGTTTAAGGGTTTGCCACAAGGTTGTGTGCTGAGCCCCCTTTTGTACATGCTTTATGTACAAAATTTAGAAGCATTGGCGCGAGGGTTATGCAGTGTGCAAGTTTTGGAGTTTGCGGACGATATTTGTCTGTTTGTAAGCCATAGAGTCCCTGATACTACGGTGCGTATTCTCGAGGAGCGTGCTAATGTTCTGGTCGGGTGGCTCAATAGCTTGAATTTAATGCTTTCGCATAATAAAACCATTTTTTGCGTCTTCAGTAATTCGAGTTCGATCGTTAATAGACGCTGGTCTCTTTGTCTAGAATCCAATAGATTATATAGTCAACAAAAGTCAGATTTTTGGGAATTAATTTTCAATTGGACTTGAAATGGAATAACCATGTCGAAGCAGTCTCGAGATCATGTATCAAACCTCTGGGTGTTCTAAACTTGTTAAGGGGGGTATGGTGGGGAGCTGACCCTTCTATCTTCCTTGCTATCTATAAGGCTCTAATACGTTCTAGATTAGAGTATGGTGCTTTTATTTGGAATGAATTGCCTGCGTATCTTGGGAAGAAAGTGGATAGAATACAGTATAAAGCCGTCCGCCTCGCCTTAGGATATAGAAGATCCTGTCCTATTAATGTAATTCTGGGCGAGAGTAAAGAACTTCCTTTGGAGTTGAGATTGGAGTTTCTTGGCAGGAATTTTTTGGCCAAAGTTTTTGGCAACTATGATCATCCTCTACTTCCGGTCCTCACAAGCTACGCGGACCTCACAGAAACTCCGACCTTTATACCAAAGCGCCCTCCCCCGCTATTGGTTTTATTGCATAAGGATATAGTACCGATATCTTACCTTATCGTATCCGATAATAAGCCTTGTTACAGTTCCTTTAAGTTCGAGACGCTGTTAGTGGAGCCGGACGTGTCCTTCTCTGAGGGTGAAGATATTAAAAATTGTATACATCCTAGTCATAAATTTGAAGCTGTTTTTAACGATGATATTTATTCCACGTACAGCGTCTCTAGATATTTTACTGACGGCTCCAAGTACGCAGCCGAGCCTTTCGTGGGTTACGGTATCGTTGCTCTGACTAATAATGAGTGCAAGACGTACCGTAGAAGATCTAGTAATCATACATCTATTTTCATACTGGAAGGCATGGCAATCGCTTTCGCTTTGAAGTTGGCTCTCTGCGATCCAAACCGACTATATTGTTATTTTCAGACTCGGCTAACGTCTTGGAGTCGTTGACTAGCAAAAGGAATGGTGCAAGATACCTCACATTGTATTGGAAATTTTAGATTTAACTTTTAAACTGGGACAAGCGGGCAAAGTAGTTAAAATTTTCTGGACCCCGGCTCATGTCGGAATACGATACAACGAGTTGGCTGATCAATTAGCAAAGGACGCTATCAGGAGCGGGATCGATTCGGAGTACTGTCTGCCAGCGTCAGATTTCAAATCAGTATGGAGGGAGCGCCTCTTCTCCTCCTTCATGGAATGGTGTAAACTAATCGGTGCTTCCAAGGATAAAATTTATACGACATTTTTATCTGAATCGCGTAAGCCATGGTTTCATAAATCGACATTCGGTAGAGCTAACATTGTCTCTATTAACAGACTTCGTTCCAACCATACGTCACTGGCTGAAAGTCTTTTTAAAATAGATGTAATCGATTCTCCATTATGTGACTGCGGGGACTATCCCCAAACCGCTAATCATATTTTCTGGCAGTCCCGAAACCTGGAGGGGGAGAGGGGTGCTCTTACTGATAGTCTATACGAGAATAATATTCGGGGCCCGTTTTCTCTTGATCAGCTTATTCGGGATTTGTTATGTCAAATCCCCGTCTTTGCGGCGATTCTTAAGTTTATATCAGATATTAGGAGCAAAGTTAGAATATAAGTTCTTTCTAAGGGTGATTGTATTGCTTTGTAAGATGACGGGAAGTACAAGTATTATAATGTGTGCGAGCGAGAGGCTGTAGTCGCGGGCGTACCTCGATTTATTCTGTATCTGTGTGTGTGTGTGCGCATCATCTATGTATGATTCGTCCCCAAGGGGTTTTTGTAGATAGCGCTCGTGCGCAGGGCGGGATGGGCTTATGCCCAGCCCATCTTTGTATATACCTGAATAAAAAAAAGAGGACCCTCAAGCAGTGTTAGTATCCGTACGATAATTATCGTACATGCACGATAATTTTAACCATTTTACGATAGCACTTTGGTATCGTACGTAAATATACGATATTTGAGAAAATCGCGTTTATTCAAAATGGCAGTGTAATATTTCATTGCTATTTAGGGAATTTTTTTAACTAGTGACACATCACATAAATGTCCTTGTCGACCTATATCACTAGCTGAAAGCTAGATCTTATACTGACTTTTTTTGATAATTACTTTTTTGAAATAATTAATTTTTTAAATTTTATATTTACATAAAAAACGTATCCTTTTTTTTTTAAGTATGTGTGCAATAGTACTTTATTAAGTATAAATATATAATAAAATTAGTACAAACACATACTAGTCTTGTATTATTACGTATTATTTTTTAATTGTAAGCAAGATACAAAAAATTATGTTATAATAATTATAATAAGTTATAATAAAGAAACACATTTAAATCTCTGTCTGTTTCCCACCTATTTCTAGCTTAGGTTACACTAATTGTTTGATATGCGTATCAAGTACATTTGAACTGATCAGCCAATGATTAAATTTACTAGTTGTTTACTATTTATTGCGCGTATGAAACAATCGGTATAAACTAAGTCTCTTTTATGCCTTAGGTTCCTGCGTTCCTGTACGTAGATGCGGAAACGCTTGTTGTGCGACAGGAAGTAATACGACAGCCAATCATACTTTCATTCATATAAAATAACGATAAAT
>NC_039517.1:13563310-13585153 GCF_003672135.1 Ooceraea biroi | reverse complement strand
GTTTTCATTTTTGCGATTAGCTTTAGGAATTAAAAATGAGAATCATCAAAACACTTAAATGGTGGGAGTGTTGGACTATTAGAATATAGTTTCACGTATTTTGATGCTTCTCATCATCGTCGTTATGTATGTATGTATATCTATTCTGATAGTACGACGTGGATAGTTTTTGTTTGTTTTTCTGATGACGTAATTGAACGTGCTTAATTTCTATTGGTCCACGTCGTCTTCGAAATGATCGGTACACTTGGTACCCTGTTCATGCTTTTCACTTCTCGTGTGTCGTCCCGTGCGTTCACAAGTGTGATCCGCCTATTCACTTATAATAAATCGGTACTTGTTAATAGCTAAGACTATTGTTCGTGTATTATTCCGATACCCTATCGCAACAAATAGTATTCCTTGTGCTATAGAGATATTCTCATCATGTAAAAATATATTAATGAAGAAATGTTAATTAATCTTACGCAAAGAAAAAAGAAAACATTGCAAGAATTTCGTTTCTTTTCTTTACTTATAAATTTATTGAGGTACCTTTTCGAAAACACTTATAAGGAAAGGTAGACCATGTTTTCCCCACATATTCATATACTGTAAAGTTCTCAGGTATTCATCTCCTTCCCCTATAACATTTTCTGCAATTGCAAATGTGGCAACAAATTATGTTTGCCGGAAGGTCGCAAATGGAAAACATACTTTGTTAACATACTTTGTTGCAATTCTGTTAGCACACTTCCGTCAATATGCAACATTTTCACCGTTCTATTGTCAGATCTGCTCTAATGTTGTCGTCAATTTAACTGTGGAATATGTTCGTCAGATTTGGTTCACATTGGAGACCAACTGAGGACACAGTAGGCTCTGGCTTGGCATTATAGTTTCGCTGACATTTGTTTCTTATTTGACAACATCCCACAACCAAAATGTTTGCTGGGTTGTTTTAGCAGATATAGAAGCCTCGAAAACCAATGAGTTTCTATATCCAATCCGTCTATATAACAATAACTAGTAGAATCATTACAAAGAGGTTTTCCTTGTACAAATCTATCGCTGAAGTCTAATATCAGCTAAAACAAACATTACATTTATAAAGTAAATTTAAATTATGGAAAATAAAAAATTGTTTTAGAATTGGAAAGTAGTCACTTTTTATAATAAGTCAGTGATTTAATAAACCTACACCAATTTGCACGTGACCAATTATTATATTCGTATTGTTAATTTTACTTCTTGTTCCATTTAATAGATGATGGAAAATAGCTTGATGTCACTCGCGGGCACTCGCGCACGCACACAAGGAAACACAAGCGTTTAAATAACTCGAAATGGACTGTATTTTAATAATAAAGTTACAATTAAACACTGAACAAATAACGAATTAATCCGAACAATAATCTAGTAATCGAGATTATGCGGAGCACACAGAATAATAATTCGAGCCGGCAATCGTGTATTTCGTGAATCCTATGCGAGACTGAGACGATTTCTCAAAAGACGGTTCTTTTATATCGTGCTCGGTTACCGAGGACCAAAATTAAATCAATATAAAAAATATTTATGATATCTTAGAAACCAAAACTGTCAAAGTTCATAAACAGGCTGGCAGATATTTTTTATTGATCTGCGAGTTGACACTGACGTTGTCAGCTGACACGAATTTTGCCTCTCTCGCTGCCGCGCCGAATTCACTTTAGACTCGCGCTCGCGATATTCCGCCCACCTTGTGCGCGTCACGAAATAATCGAGTTGGCACTGGACGTTTCCCGCGCTAGAAAACTGACTAGCTTAGTGGTAAGGTGAAGTGGTGAACAGGTGCTGTGAAATTCGGAAGAGCTGGAAACGCGGAAGAAAGACTGGGAAGAAAAGGAACTCCAGATTAAGCTTCGTTTCTTGAGATAATGCTGTCTGGGAGAAGAACCAGCTTGCTGACTGGTCGCCGGAGAGTCGAAAACGATGTCCGAACAGTCACGACTCGAACGTGTCCGTCCTTTCCGGAGTGTAACTCCGTTTTCCTTGCTAAAGGCCACTTATTCGGAGGCGTTGTCTCGTTACGCAGAAGAACCAGTCGGCCGACATGTATTTCCTCGCCAGGCTGCTGCCACTTTGGACGATGGGCAAGAGAGTGAAGATACTCCTTCGACCAGCGGCTCCAAAAATGATCCCTCATCGCTTGTAGCTGCTTCCAGCGACTTAGCCGGTCCATGCGGTCTTCAACGAGCGAGGGCTCAGGAACAGCGTTGAGCGGAGCACCGATTAAAAAGTGACCAGGGGTGAGAACTGATAAATCTTCGGGGTCGTCAGAGATCGCTTGAAGAGGACGTGAATTTAGACATGACTCAATTTGAGCTAGCAGCGTGGCCATTTCTTCATATGTGAGTTTCGCGTCCCCGATTACACGGCGAAGGTGATGCTTCAAAGATTTCACGGCGGCCTCCCAGATCCCACCGAAATTCGGGCCTGCAGGTGGATTGAATCGCCAGTGAATCTGTTCGTCCGCTAGCCGAGCAGCGATGAGTTTGCCTTCAGAATTACTGGCTGCGAAGAGCGAGCGAAGTTGAGCGTCAGCGCCTATAAAATTCGTTCCGCAGTCGCTGAATAATGTACGGCACAGACCCTGGCAAGAGACGAACCGGCGCAGGGCTGCTAGGAAGGCGTCGGCTGTATAATCGGAGACCACGTCGAGGTGTACCGCTCTAGTAGACAGGCAAACGAAAACGACGATAAATGCTTTCGTTGCACGGTGACCTCGGCCCTTCGAGGTTCGTATCCAGATAGGGCCTGCGTAGTCTAAACCGGTGTTAAGAAAAGGCCTTGCTGGTGTCACTCGTGGAGCGGGAAGATCGCCTATGAGTGGCTGAGAGACAGCCGCCCGCCATCGAACACATGAGACACATCGATGGATCCACTTCTTGACGAGCGCCCGGCCGCGAGGCACCCAATACTCCTGCCGGATGGCGCTAAGAGTCAATTGAACTCCTCCATGAAGAACTCGGCGGTGAGCTGCTTCGATGATTAAACGAGTGACGTGAGAATCTCCCGGCAAGATGATAGGGTGTTTTTGATCGATGGAGAGGAGTGAATACTTGAGACGTCCGCCGACTCGAAGCAACCCTTGCTCATCCAGAAACGGGTTCAGCTTGATAATCGCGCTGCGTGAGGAGAGAGGAGCTTGCTTGCGAACAGCACTGATCTCTTCCTTGAAGCTGATGCTCTGAATTATCCGGATCAAACATTGACGTGTAGCAGTAAGCTCTGTGACTTGAAGTATAAGCGGAGTTTCTGGATTAAACAGCTGAGAGACTCGACTTTGCTGATGAGATGAGAGACGTAGCCAGCGACGGCACCACGAAGAAACTCGAAGCAGACGGTTCAGCGAAGAAAATCTCTGGAAGAAGACACAGCTCTCGCTCTCCTGAGCAGTCGTTGTGGTAAGAGAGACGGGCTGATTACGTTTCTCCGGAAGTTCACGCACATGAGTGTCTCCTGGAGAAGCAGGCCAGGAACTGAGTGCGGTTTGCAGCCAAGGAGGATCCTGCCACCAGAGCGGATGGTTTCTTAAGTCCTTTGGTGAAATTCCCCGCGAAGCGCAGTCAGCCGGATTTTCGTTTCCGGGTACATGATGCCAGATCGCTCCTGACAGAGAGGTTTGAATTGCGCTAACTCTATTAGCGACAAAAGTCTTCCAAGAGGAGGGGTAACCACGAATCCATCCTAAGGCGACGATAGAATCTGACCACAGATGACAGGACACCTTTTCTAATTGAAGAACTTGACGAACGTGTACTGTAAGTTGAACGAGGAGCGACGAAGCACATAACTCCAGGCGAGGCAGTGTGATTTGTTTAAGAGGAGCTACCCGAATCTTGGCAGCGATCAGCCTCACTTGTATTGAACCTTCTGGAGCCTCCGTCCTCAGGTATATCACGGCTCTGTAAGCTCTCTCTGAAGCGTCAGCGAAACCGTGGATCTGAAGCTGACATCCGTCGGTAGTACAATCATCGTCGGTAGTTCCGCCCGCCATCCACCGAGGGACCCGAATTTCCTCGAGCGAGCGAACTTCGGAGAAAAAATCTCGCCAGCGTCTGGCGTCCTTATCCGGTAGCGACGCGTCCCAATCGAACCCCAGCAACCACGTTGCCTGAAAGTAGATCTTGGCACGTACAGCAGCAGGCGACAGCCATCCTAAAGGATCGAAGATCTTGGCAGAGCGTGACAGCACAGTCAGCACAGATCGCTTCGTTATGGTTCCGACAGGAGGCAGTTCGATTTTGAAGGAGAAACTATCGTCGAAGGGATGCCATCGAAGCCCCAGTGTTGAATGGCTCTCTTCAGATTGCCACCATCGCTCCTGATGCAACCGATCTTCTTCCGGAATCTCTTCCAGAATGGCAGCATGATTGACTGACCACTTCTTGAGAGGAAATCCGCCCGCCTTGCAGATACGATCCAGCTAACGGACGGACTCTTTCGCAGCGACAAGAGTCGAAGCACCGGTCAGGATGTCGTCCATGTATACTTCATTGAGGAGAGCTGCCACTCCGAGTGGGAAATTGTGACCTTCATCTTTGGCAAGTTGACGAAGGGTACGAATCGCCAGAAAAGGAGCACATCCGAGGCCATAGGTCACGGTATTCAGTTGGTATTCCTGAATTTTTTTCTTCAGGCGAGGAGCGCCACAAGATTCGCTGCAAATCTCGGTCTTCTGGATGGAAGACGATCTGCCGATACATTTTTTCTACGTCTGTAGCCAACACGTAACGATAACGTCGCCACAGTAGAAGAATAACTGAAAGGACAGGGAGCAAACTCGGACCAGCGTGTAAACTCCTGTTCAGAGAGTCTCCAGATGGCAGAGTACTCAAACCATTGAATACGACTCTCAACTTTGTGCTGATGCTGGATTCGCGTAGAACACCGTGATGGGGCAGATAGCAGACCCTCTTCATGGCTGGATCGGCTACAGGCACTCGAGTCATATGTCCGAGGTCTTCATATTGCAGGAGGAAATCCACATAGTGGGAATGGAACCGGGTATCCTTAATGAAACGTCTTTCCATATGTCTCAACAACCTCTCCGCTGCACGACGAGTTCTTGAAAGATCCGGCAGCTGAGGCGAAGAGATAGGAAGTCGCACAACGTAGCGACCGTCTGGTTGACGAGAGTGCGTCCGTACGAAATACTCCTCGCATTCCAGTTCTTCCTTAGAGAGCGACGTAACAACGGACGGAACTTCTTCCTGCTCCCAGAAGCGTCGAACGATCCCAGATAATTCTTCCTCGGCGGAGCACTGAAGGGAACAGGAAAGCGATGAAAATGAAGAGCAGTGTGCCGACGAGGATGGCCGGAAAGCACCTGACAGCAACCATCCTAGAGAAGTGTTTTGAGCCACGGGTTGCTGAACATCTCCACGACGAAGTCCATCGACTAGAATGTCTGCGTAGACATCTGCTCCGAGGAGAACGTCTATCGGATCTGATTGGCGAAATTCAGGATCGGCGAGTTCTAATCCTGACAGATGAGTCCCGTCCCTTACGTCGACCTTGGATCCGCCGGCGTAGATGGTCAGCCTTGGAAGAATGAGTGCAGATATGGTCACCACAGGACCGGGAAACCGCGGCGAAATGGATAGATCGATTCGACCTCGGGCGACTGCTGCCTTGGATCCGCCGACACCGAAGATCGCGACTGAGGAAGCAGATCGAGATAGTTTCAACCTCTGTGCCAGATCTTCCGAGATGAGAGAAGTTTCTGATCCTGGGTCGACGAGTGCCCGTGCCTGATGCCAATTCCCGGAGCGATCGGCGACACGAATACGAGCGGTGGCAAGGAGAACGGCGATCGGCTTGACCGGCTCTTCACGCGCGACAAGAGCGGTTTTACCAATTTCTTCACTGACGACAAGAGAGGTTTTATCAGCCTCTGCTTTGAGATAGGCATCGTGCAGCGATGAATGATGACGATCTCCGCAGACGGTACACACTTTCTTCGAAGCGCATTCACTGAGCTTATGACGACCGAGACAGTTAAAACAAAGACCGCTCGTTTCAACCAGTCGCTTCTGATCTTGCGCGGATTTTCCTTTATAGTCGTCGCAAAGCATCACAAAATGATCTTTATAACACAGTGCGCATCGACCACGCTTCGACTCAAACTTGTTATCTTGTTTGCGGGCGTGCAAACTGCGAGTTGATTTGGAAGAACCACTTCCCGAGCTTGAATCTTCCGTTTTGACAGGCAGCAGAGATTCTAATGTATGCAGTCGTCGATCAAGAAACTTCTCCAGCTCTTGATACGTTGGAGGATCAATTGACTCGCTGATAGAATTCTCCCATTCTCAACGAGAACGCGAATCTAACAGCTGAGCAGCTAGGAAAACGAAGAGATTTTCGCTGTTAGTCAGAGCACGTCCGATGCTTTCCAAAGAAGAGGTCGTAGATTTCAAGCAATGAAGCAGCTTCCGGAGCTCGATGACTGACTCATTTTTCAATTTTTGAAAGGTGGTGAAGTTAGAGAAGTAAGAACGAATCAATAACCTCTTATTTTCATAGTAGTCGCTTAACGCTTTCCATACACGGTCGTAGTTCTCCGTCATAGTGGCCAGATTTCTGATTAACAGCTCCGCTTCTCCCTTAAGACAGGTCTTGAGATAGTGAAGCTTTTCAACTTGCGAGGTAGAAGTATCTCAGCCGATGATTGAGAGGAAGAGGTCTCGAAAGGCTGGCCAGTCTTCATACTTCCCGGAGAACTGTGGCAGTTGAATCTGAGGAAGCGTAATACGTGAAGCCGATGAGCTTGGCGCTGAAGCCGTCGTGGCAGAGCTCGCGGGCATAAAACTCGTAGAGACGTCCATGGCTCGAAGTGTACGCTGAACGTCTAAGAATTTACCTTTCTGCTGGAGGTAAGCCTCTTCGGCCTGAGCAGGAATGTCTTGCGATGTGTAATCCAGACTGGCCAAAGTCTCGGACGGGAATGTAAGCAGACTTTCATGATTGCTGTCAAATTTCGCCCAGTTTGCCTCGAGCGCTTGGAGTCGCGCTTCCACAATTCCTTGGGTAAGTTTGGAAGTACCAATCTTTTTCAGATTATCGTAAGCTCGCAGGATGCGATTAAGTATGTCATTCTGAGTTCGAATGAGACTGTCCATGTCAAGACTCATTTTGATTCCAGGAGGTCACTCTCGGATGTCCAAGGGAAGCGCACCTAGACGTTGGGAGCAGAGGAGTCTGGCAGGAAAATATCCGGCTCGAAGGACCAATAAAATGATGGAGAATAGCTTGATGTCACTCGCGGGCACTCGCGCACGCACATAAGGAAACACAAGCGTTTAAATAACTCGAAATGGATTTGTTGTGTTTTCGGGCTCGATCGGTGGGTGGACTCGGACTTTCCAAACTCAGTTGATTTAGATATATATTGGCTTTATTATAATCGCCTTCCAGTACAAACGAACAATGGCGCAACTACTCAGCGCAAGCGTACGAACCGCCTCGATCGAGGACGAACAACGACTCTCTCGAAACAAAACCTACTCGCGCCGCGAGCGCCGCATCTCATTACGCGCGTTGCTACTTGACGCGCGCACTTCAATCTTAACATAAAATACGTAATATACCACAGGACTGTATTTTAATAATAAAGTTACAATTGCGACCGGTATTTTTTTAGTTACTCGGCTTCACCTGACGCGGCCGGGTCCGCGGCTGTCAGGTCGCTAATTTATTAGAATATAATAAGACAATGTACTGGGCGCCAACTGATTTTTACAAAACCAGTAAAATTAATAAGGTCTCAGGGGTAGATAATTGGGAGGACCCTTTTTATATGACACTGACTGTTGTAACACCGACAGAATATAATTGAGAAAAATAAAAAAAAACGTTATACGGAACTTCAGATATTATAATTCGGATAATGTCTCAAAAATTTTGTTTTAGGCAGAATAATACAAGTTGATTTCACTCACAATTGACGACGGGAGGTCTCTCACTCTGTCAGCCTTGTGTTAAACTTTTGCAGTCTCAGCTGCATGCCGTCCACGGCTTATTGTTAGAGAAATTTTATCAAGCGGCGATTCGGCTTCTCGGGAGTTGACTCCTGGATCCTGTTAACTTTAGACAAGCACAGCCATCACAAGAATGCCACACGGTGATCTCGCTCCTTCGAGCATAGGCCGGGTACGATGCCGTCGGTCCTTACGCATGCATACTTTGCGTATCGATGAATCGATATCAATCGATATTCCATACGATTGGGCATACGTCCCTGATCACTGTCTATCCTCGTCCGTCCTAGGGCCGAATGGGAACACCTCGCTGTTCTCCTCTCGCTCCCGTTCACATCGGTCGCCCTCATTGCGTCTCCTTTGGCCACACTTCAGTGTCCAGAATTAAGAGAACCTCCCGTTCGTCCGAAATAGAAGCAATCCGAATTTTGTAACGCAACAATTCAATAATATAATAATTCAATAATAGTTCAATATATAACAATTCAATAATAGAATATAATAATTTCAAAATTCATACAAGTAATGATATTTTCAACAATTTCAATAACATCAATAAATAACATCAATAAAAGAAATATAAAGTAAAAATATTTAAACTATTTCATTTTTGGTAATACTTAAGGAGACGGGCTTCCTCACCGATTTCCTTCTAACTTTGCAATATCGTTTATTTTGATGAAAAAATACGATTGCGAGAAGGAAAATCGTCGCTCTCAACTAGAAAGAAAGTTATCACCTACTGAAAAATGACAGTTTCGGGGTTAGGAAATCTGTCATACCGGCGATCTACGGGCGCAGCGCACACTGACTGAGCATGCGCGGTGACGTTAAAGTGCGCGAAATTAAACGCGTGTGTACTTGCAATGCAAATTAGTGTTCAATTGTGCACCGTGCAGTTGGACACCGTTTATTTCGACACAGAAAGTGTCGACATGAAAAAAAGCGTTTTCCACCTACCACCCTGCGAGGGGGGGTGCGGGTGGGGGGCCGAAGGCCCCCCGCACCCCCCCTTCGGTGTGTGTGTGTGTGTGTGTGTGTGCGCGCGCGCGCGCAAACAAACAATGTCCATTTTTCCGTGTCCAGGTCTTATAAACGTTCTCACTTTAATATTAAGGTAAGAACGTTTATAAAACCTGGACACGGAAAAATGGACATTGTTTGTTTGCGCGCACGCGCACACACACACACCGAAGGGGGGGTGCGGGGGGCCTTCGGCCCCCCACCCGCACCCCCCCTCGCAGGGTGGTGGATGGAAAACGCTTTCAATTAACAGATAACAGATTAGGGTAGATTAGATTAGTAATAAATAATTTTTAGTATGATAAAGTAAATGATTTTTTAATAGAACATAAGGTAATACACAGTGAAATACATTGTCCAAAGTGCAATAAAAAATTAAAACTTAATACAAGTAATTTCTCATTTCGCTGCTAGAAAGTATTTTACAAGAAAAATAAGCACAAAAAGTACGTCAAGAGACAATGTTCCTTCAAAACATCTGCAAAAGTTGATACATGCTTCGACAAATCTAAACTAAGTTTAGAAACTGTGTGCAGACTGAGTTTGCATGGCAACATCTTACTTAGATGTTGAGGCCTCCGCGACATCTTCCTCCATGATCTTCGATGGATAGAGCTCGGCAATTGCACGGAAGAAACTGCTTATCCGGTCTTCGTAAGGATGAACGCGTTTGAAGAGATATTCAGCCAAATATCCCATTAGATGTGAAGTGCGAGTTCCGTATCGTGGGATATTTGCCCGAACTTCTCTCCAAACACGTTCAATACTCTGTGTGTGGGCTCCTAAAGAAGACAAAAATAAGTAATATTAAAGAAGTACGATATAAATTGTGATAACTAAAATGTCGAATAAACAGTAGTCTGTACTTACCGGTATCTGGGTCGACAAAGTTCATTGAGTGATTAACTGTCAGATGTTGGAAGCCCTCACTGTTTAAACAGTTATAGGACTTCCAACAATCTGACATCACTGTCGTCCCAGGCCGGATCCACTGCTTGATGACTTGCAGCAGTGTTTCTTCCGTGCGATCGCGAACTGGTACAAGGAATATTTTCCTTGTATTTCGCTCTATTCCACCGAAGATCCATTTGCCATCAATTATCCGGCCGCGATTATATTTCCTCTTGCCGATTTTTGCTTCATCTATTTCCACAATTGTGTTCGGTCCTCCCAGGATGGTGGAATTGTTTTTGGACCAATCAATGCAAACCTATAACATTTTTCAAATAAATTGTATTGTAAATTTTAAATACTTGCATATATTTAACATATTAATATATATTCAATATATTTAATGTAGCAAAATATACTTACTTCTCGGCAAAAGGAAATCCAGTCTACTACAGTAGGCTCGGATAATTGAAGTTCGGTGCATAGGAAATGATGTCATGGAGGCCTCAACATAATAAAATATGCACTCAGTCTGCACACAGTTTCTAAACTTAGTTTAGATTTGTCGAACCATGTATCAACTTTTGCAGAAGCTTTGGAGGAACATTGTCTCTTGACGTACTTTTTGTGCTTATTTTTCTCGTAAAATACTTTCTGGCAGCGAAATGAGAAATTACTTGTATTAAGTTTTAATTTATTATTGCACTTTGGACACTGTATTTCACTGTATATTAACTTATGTTCTATTAACAAATCGATTAATTGTTCCTTGTTGTGCGTCGCTGCCAGAAACTCGTGTAGCTTCATGGTTATAAATGGAAACAAATGACAGATAACATATAGCATTGTTAATAACTTACCTATTGGACAGCGACAATCACAGAACGTTTCTAATTTCGCGCACTTTGACGTCATCGCGCATGCTCAGTCAGTGTGCGCTACGCCCGTAGATCGCCGGTATGACAGATTTCCTAACCCCGAAACTGTCATTTTTCAGTAGGTGATAACTTTCTTTCTAGTTGAGAGCGACGATTTTCCTTCTCGCAATCGTATTTTTTCATCAAAATAAACGATATTGCAAAGTTAGAAGGAAATCGGTGAGGAAGCCCGTCTCCTTAAGTATTACCCTATTTTTATATGAACTTTCGACGAGCCGGATCACGTCGACGTTGGGGGAATAACTTACACTGTCACAACGTTATTTATTCCGATAATTAAATTGTGAAAATAAAATCTGTTAAGCTATATTACTTCGCTTTCCTCTTTTACCTTCCTTATCACTCAATTATATTATAACATATAGGTCTCAATTTTAAAATATAGGGTATCTCACCCTATCTTATTATATTATACATGGTATCGACTTTTGATTATACTATAAAGGGTGTTATATTATACAGGGTGTCGACTTTTGATTATACTATATAGGGTGTTCGATTTTACTTGACCAAACCGAAAAACTTGTATCTCTGTTTCGCGAAAAATTTGACACGATAAAGTAATCGTTATTTATTCCGATGATTAAAATGTGAAAATAACATCTGCTAAGCTATATTACTTCGTTTTCCTCTTTTAACTTCTATATCACTCAATTATATTATAACTTACAGGTCTCATTTTTAAATATAGGGTATCTCACACTACCTTATTATATTATACAGGGTGTCAACTTTTGACTATAATATATAGGGTGTCCTATTATAATTGACCAAACCAAAAAACTTGTATCTCTTTCGAGAAAAATTTGACACGATAAAGTAAACGTTATTTATTCCGATGATTAAAATGTGAAAATGAAATTTGCTAAGCTATATTACTTCGCTTTCCTCTTTTAACTTCCATATCACTCAATTATATTATAACTTACAGGTCCCATTTTAAAATATAGGGTATTTCACACTACCTTATTATATTATACAGGGTGTCGACTTTTGACTATAATATATAGGGTGTCCGATTTTAAGTGACCCACCCGAAAAACTTGTATCTCTGTTTCGAGAAAAATTTGACACGATAAAGTAAACGTTACTACAAAATGTGTGAAATCACAACAAAATTACCTTTTTAAAAAAAGGTACAAAAAAGCGCCAAGTATACGCGCCTGAAATTCTTTCACAAAAGGACTCTACACAACTAATGATATGAACAAATTGCGCCAACTACAATGGGTATTTATGCAAACCAGAAAATCTATTACTTTATTATTACCCTTTGGCCGATATTCATTGTTGATTCTGATTTAAGACCATCTTAAGTACAATTATAAGATATTTGAAACCAATCACACAGTCATATTAGCATCTTAAGACATTACTTCAGATCATCTGGAAATAAGAATGGACTATGAATACTAGCCTTTAATATTAAAAAATAAAGGACATAATAATATTAAGCAGATATTTTCATACGAATAAATATTTTAATAGGGGACAGTGGGGGAATTACGGACAGCGGGTAATTACGGACACACTATAAAAACCTATTCCTCCGTTTCCCTTCCTGCTCGTTATCATGTCGCGCGATTGTACTCGATGTACACAGTTGTCGACACGTGCCTGTAGCGAGAGATCGCGCGCACTTTACACGGTAATGCACAAAATGTTTTTTCAACCATTTTGTTGTAAAATTGCATTAATCGGTTTTCTGTGCTTTAGCTAACTTGAATAGTAATATTGAAATCTTATTAATTTTACGTAATCACTAGCCATTTAAGAATAATGTCATGTAAATAATTTTAATAATTTTGGGGTTATATTTGCTTTATCCATTCTTTTTTAGCATAAGTCATGTTGGGATAATTCCGGACAGTTCCTTTGGGGTATTAACGGACGTCCGGTTTTACCCCTGTCGCTAGTTGAATAAACGATGTGTGCATAATAAAATTTTTCGCAGATGCCTCGAAAATATATTAAGAAAAGAGAAAGAACTTATACCACCGAATAAGTCGTCGAGGCTGTTAGACTTATAAAGAAGAAGAAGCTGTCATTTCGACAGGCAGGAACAAAATTTAAAATACCACGTAGTACTTTATTTGACCATTTCAAAAAAGAAACTATTACGGAGCCAAAACAAGGAGCTAAACCTGTGTTTAATATAAGCCAAGAGGAGGAATTAGAAAACTATATACTAGAATGTTCCCGCGTGTTTTACGGACTGACTATTCTTCATATAAGAAAAATTGCTTATGATTTTGCTGCTGTTAATCATATCAAGAATAACTTTAACACAGATAACAAAATGGCAGGAATGGATTAGTACTACAATTTTATGAAGAGGCATCCTAATATATCTTTGAGACGTCCAGAAGCTACTTCATTAAATCGGGTTACAGCTTTCAATAAAGAAGAAACAGAAAAATTTTTCTCTAATCTCCGAGAACTTATGTTGAAATACAATTTCGGGCCCAATTCTATCTATAATGTGGATGAAACAGGCATATCCAATGTACAAAGAAATTCTAAAATCCTTGCTCCGAAAGGACAGAAGCAAGTTGGAAAATGTATAAGCGCTGAAAGGGGTTCTACAACTACAGTGATCAATGCAGTTAGTGCTTTAGGAGTTTACGTACCATCATTCTTTATTTTCAAACGAAAAAGAATGAATCAACATCTCATGAATGGTGCTAATAGTGACATGATAGCTTCTGTCTCAGATTCCGGATGGATCACTGAAGCACTTTTTGTTGATTGGTTGCACCACTTTAAAAATTTCGTCAAACCATCGAATGATTCTCCTGTATTGCTTATTTTAGACAATCACGAAAGCCATATAAGTCTGGAGGCATATAATTATTGCCGAAAGAATGACATCCATCTTCTCACTTTGCCGCCTCATATGTCACATCGAATGCAGCCTCTAGACTTGACTTTCTATAGCCCTTTAAAGAATGCTTATAACAAAGAGTGCGAGTCCTATATGATGAATCATCCAGGTCAGGCAATAACAGCGTTCGAAATAGTTGGCCTTTTTACGAAAGCATTTAACAGGACTGCTAATATTGAAAAAGCTGCTAATGATTTCAAAGCTGCAGGAATATATCCATTTAACTCTGGCAAATTTGACGAACTGTTTATTGAACCTAACCAGCCTACAATCGAAGAACCACCGAGAGATTTGAGTCAAGCAGAAACTTTCACTCCAAGAAATACAAGCATTCAGTTCAACATTGCAGCACCTGATAATTGTAACATAGGATCTACTTCAACACAGGACGATCAAAATAGGTTTGTTATAAGTTTACGAAATGCAGTGGGTGTTCCTGTAATACAAGCTAAAACTACAACTAAAAGAAAGAAACATTCAGAAATCTTGACTAGCACACCTATTAAAGAGAAATTAGAGGAAAAGAAACAAAAACAATTATCAAGAAAAGAAGCAGATAAATTCAAAGAAAAGGAGACACTCCAGAAGAAGAGAAAATGCAAAGGAAAAGGAAACATACCTTCAAATAAGAAACAAAAGATTAATAAACCAAAGGGAAGAAGAAATTTAAAAGGATTCGAAGGGGATGAAGACGAATATTTCTGCATATTTTGCAATGAAAAGTATGATGAAACTCCTCTTACGGAAGACTGGATAATGTGTATGATATGCCTAAAATGGGCACATGAGAACTGCACTGGTGGCAGTTCCTCAAACAGATACATTTGTGATTTTTGTAACGATAAATAACTTGTTTCGTAATTACCCCGTACTGTCCGTATTTACCCAAACATCTGTCCGTTAATACCCCAAAGGCTTTGGGTAAATACGGACAGCAAGGGTTTTCTTTTTTCGATAAAATGTTATTTTCCTGTGAAAATATTTAAAGTTTGTTATATTTTTCTTAAAGTCTAATACCTAAAGTGTGATTTTCAAGAAATAAAGACTGTTTAGCTTTCTTAATTTTGTTTTTATTTCAATTTAATTTTAAGTGTCCGTAATTCACCCACTGTCCCCTACATAGAAATATATTTATTAATACAAATAAGTGTTTTTTTCAAAATACTTGGCGCTGCTAAACCGAATCATTATGTTAATTGCCTCGTTCTCTTTCTTTCTCTCTTGTGAATGCGTGCATGTGTGTGTATGTGTGTGACATTAGAATTAAGCACAGAATAAGTTTAACTACATTTGTATATATATGTATTTCAGCGAGTTGTTATGTAATTTAAAATTTAAGGAAATTATTGTAATCTTTAGATTATTTTAATACTAACAAGTAAACCTACGGAAGTGTCACTCTCCGATTTTTCTGAAATTTGGATATGTTATAATACATGAAAAACTAAGGGACACGTATTTTTTTTTAGCAGCGGAAAAACATATTTAGGGGGTGAAACGACCCCCCAAAATGGGGGGTAAAATGGAAAAATTGCGATATCTTTGAGACCAGTGAAGCGATTTTAATGATTTTTGGTATGAAAGTATCTTTCGATAGAAGACGAAAATCGACCTAGGCATGTTGGAAGGGGAGTGAAACTTAGGGGGTGAACTACCCCTAAAGTGACCAATTTCTTGCTGCAAAAAATCAGCTTTGATCTGATCGAAGTAAAATCTATTAAAACTTTAAGAGGAAAGCTAATTAAGGAACACGTATTGTTTTGTTTTGTTTTATGTAAATATTCAGGGGGTAAATAATCCCTATATTGCCGCGTTCGTTTGGAATTGCGCATGAAACACCTTGTGAAACTATATTTTTTAACTGTTCGATCTGTTTAATATATTGGCTTTTTAAGTCGCTGAATCCGAATCCGAAATCAGATTTTCAAAATTCAATGTGGCGGATCCAATATGGCGGACGAAAACTCGAAAAATTACTTGAATAGACAGTAACTCGACATGCGACTTTCAAAATACAATAAAATCAACTTTTGACATTTATTGTTAGTTATGTGAAGTGAATTAAACATGTTAAAAATATTAATCGTTTATAACAAAATTGTTTAAACAATGTAGCTAAAAAATGAAATGAAAAATGATTAGAGTGAGTCCCCTTACAGAAAATAGTGAGAGGCAAGGGGACTCACTCTAATCATTTTTCATTTCATTTTTTAGCTACATTGTTTAAACAATTTTGTTATAAACGATTAATATTTTTAACATGTTTAATTCACTTCACATAACTAACAATAAATGTCAAAAGTTGATTTTATTGTATTTTGAAAGTCGCATGTCGAGTTACTGTCTATTCAAGTAATTTTTCGAGTTTTCGTCCGCCATATTGGATCCGCCACATTGAATTTTGAAAATCTGATTTCGGATTTGGATTCAGCGACTTAAAAAGCCAATATATTAAACAGATCGAACAGTTAAAAAATATAGTTTCACAAGGTGTTTCATGCGCAATTCCAAACGAACGCGGCAATATAGGGATTGTTTACCCCCTGAATATTTACATAAAACAAAACAAAACAATACGTGTTCCTTAATTAGCTTTCCTCTTAAAGTTTTAATAGATTTTACTTCGATCAGATCAAAGCTGATTTTTTGCAGCAAGAAATTGGTCACTTTAGGGGTAGTTCACCCCCTAATTTTCACTCCCCTTCCAACATGCCTAGGCCGATTTTCGTCTTCTATCGAAAGATACTTTCATACCAAAAATCATTAAAATCGCTTCACTGGTCTCAAAGATATCGCAATTTTTCCATTTTACCCCCAATTTTGGGGGGTCGTTTCACCCCCTAAATATGTTTTTCCGCTGCTAAAAAAAAATACGTGTCTCTTAGTTTTTCATGTATTATAACATATCCAAATTTCAGAAAAATCGGAGAGTGACACTTCCGTAGGTTTACTTGTAAGACAATACTAAGACAAAGATTCGGTTTAGCAACGCCAAGTATTTTGAAAAAAACACTTACTTGTATTAATAAATATATTTTGTAACAGTATAATATAAATTAATAAATTTGTTCTCCCTCAACGCCGAAGTGATCCGACTCGTTGGGAGATCTTAAATTAAATATCGAGACTTCGAGAAGGCCCACACACACGCGCGGATTGTTGTTACGGGCCTGACGCTGCCCGTCGCGCAAAACGAGAAAATCGAGACTCACTCGAGATCTAACCGTGACATAGTGCGCACGAAGTGAGAAGGGCCCCCAAAAGTAGTCGGATCGCAGTTCACGATTGACTACAGGAGACGATTATCACAAGTGACCAACCGAACAATGCACTGTATTAAACTGGAGAGAGAGACGTTTTTCACACACAATCGGTAACTATAAAACTCATTTTTCTTTGCCTGAAATATAAAATCAAATCTGTTCATTACATCTTATTGCGAAGTATCATATTCAAGGGTCATCCCAACTATGTATCCCTCCCTGAGCTACCGTTAGACAAATACCTTATCTTTTACTGATTTTATAAAAATTAGTTGGCGCTTAACCTAAAGTTAAAATTAGAGCCCTGGCGGCTATAGACCCGGCTGCGCCAGGTGAAGGCTTATATAAAACGCCTGTCTCAATTTCTATGTATTAAAATATTTATTCGTATAAAAATATCTGCTTAATATTATTATGTCCTTTATTTTTTAATATCAAAGGCTAGTATTCATAGTCCATTCTTATTTCCAGACGATCTGAAGTAATGTCTTAAGATGCTAATACGACTGTGTGATTGGTTTCAAATATCTTATAATTGTACTTAAGATAGTCTTAAATCAGAATCAACAATGAATATCGGCCAAAGGGTAATAATAACCCTAATAGCATTCAAACATTTTTTTAATGTTGCACAAATATTTTTTTAAAAGATAAAATATTTTTGAAATTATATGAAAAATATTTTAAAAATATTTTTCAAAGTCCGAATGTAACTCACGAAAAAGATTTCAATAAAATATTTTATTGAAAGATTTTACAATATTTGTGAAAGATTTGTAAGATATTTTAAAAGATTTTGTTAATGTTGAGGCAATTTATCGTGTTTCTGGTAATACTCTACTTTCGGATATATATTATTCGTAAAGCGCGCGTATTTCGTCACGTCCGTTTCATATAGCTTATATAAAGCGCGTGCGGCGGGGTTCTTCCCTTTCTGCCTCGGTCTTTGTTTTCGAATACAGTACAGTTAAGAGTCAAGTTCGAAGTGAGAAAGTTTTCTTTTACCTATCCTTGAGTAAATCCTATACATCACGTCACAGATTTTATTAGTTTACTCCAACAGGTTATGGGCCCAGGAGCGCGAATGTAAAGTGTTGTATAGAAGTCGAAGTACACGTACTGTTAAATTTAAATTTAAATTTAAAATTTGCGAAAGTTAGTTTGCGGACAATTTTGGTGAGCGTCCAGTGCTAGTGCTGCCTTGTGCCTGAGAAATTGTGTAAATGATGGCTGAAGAAATCTCCGCTCGAAACGTTGCAAAATTCGACGGAACGAATTTCCAAGGATGAAAATTTCAAGCTAGGACTCTTTTCTTAACGCATGGAATTCTAGACGTTGTCGATAGAACGCGACCACGGCCGGATGATCAAAACACGGCAACAGCTAAGGCATGGATCAAGGACAATGCCAAGGCGATGTTTCTTATCTCGTCATCAATGGAGTATGCACAGTTAGAGAGCCTTCTAACGAGCACAACAGCCAAGGACATGTGGGACAAACTGTCTCAAATACACGAACAAAAGTCCGTTACTAATAAATTGCTTCTGACGCAGAAGTTCATCGAGTATCGCATGGGAGCAAATGATTCAGTGGTATCGCACGTTGCTAAAGTACAGAATCTTGCGAGGCAGCTTGCGGATGTCGGGGAAAATCTTTCCGAGGTCACGGTTATGGCAAAGATACTAGGAAGTTTGACCTCTAAATTCAGCATATTTCAAACAAAGTGGGACAGCGTGGACCCCGAGAGGCAGAATCTGGCGAGTCTACAAGAAAGACTTATCAAGAAAGAAGCAAAGCTTAATGCGGAAAGTGATGCAGAAGGTGTTTTTTACACGGGGAAATCGAGAAATTCCAAGAAAGATAAGGATCAACCGCACAAAAGTGATAAGATTGACAAGAATCAAGGACAGTGGAAAAAAATATACAGTGTTATAAGTGCCAAAAGAAGGGACATTTTGCGCGTGAATGTAGGTCGAAACCAAAGGATAATCGTTCAAACGTCGCGGCAGAAAGTGATTCGGATTTTTAGACCAAGAGCTGGTGAACGATTTGTTCAAAATGCTTTATAAAGGCTGAAATTTTGCAGAAAGATAGTTTTATCCTACCTGAATAAGGTATCGACCACCTGGCTGGCCAGTGTCGGCCGGAAGCGCACCCCCACTTTTTTAAAACTGTAAGAAAAAATGCTGGAAAAAAGTGAAGTATAAAAGTTGAAATTTGAATATATAAAATTGTATACCTTTTTGAAAAATAAAAAAAATATGCCAGGCATCTTGGTTGGTTTGGACCTACAGACAGGTGATCGTAAAGTTGTATTATTAATGGTGGTACTTAAATTGTTTCATAAAGGTTGTAATTTTTACAACATGTTTCTAATGCTATGAAAGTAATATATATTGAAAGCCAGGCCGATTTAACAGACAGAACAGCGTGAAAAGTGGTAAGAAGTGTTCTAGGTGAGTGCGGTGGAGAGAAGATTATACGGATGCGAGAGGGAGCATATATGAAGATGCATAATGGTAATACATGATATAAAAAAGTATACGAGTAGATATATGTATATTTAATACAGCTAGCTAGTTATTGTATATATAAATATGTCTATTATATTAATATTATGTCTGTTATATTTATATTATAGTTTCTTTAATCGTCATCGCTACTGGCGCTTCCATCGTCTGATATATCATTTTCGGAATTCGAATCGATCTCGTCGTGGCTTTCAACATCGGTATCTGAAAACAATATTTTTACATTAATTAATATCATATACATATATATATTAGACAACGCAATGAATAAAAATATAAAAGAACATATACCAGATGTATTTTCGTTGAGGTTGAAACTTCCCATTGCAACTGCATCAAGCACGAATTGTGGAAATTGTTCACCATCGAACCAATGAATATGTTTTCCAAATCTATTAAATCCAACCCACATTGGAGTTTGCGTGGAGACATTACTGTTATCAATCTGCACAGAGAATGTGCTATGTATTTACAATCCTATTTTGGAAAACACTTCGCAGTATCTCTTTCTTCTCACTTGTTTGGTGGCCTCAGTGGATTGCGAACGTGTTTTTTCTTAAGAAGTGAACGTTTGTCTTTGTTCCAAGTGTCATTTTCAACCAGTAAGTTAACCATTGTTTTTAATAATCTTTTTCCTGTTTAACTTCATTTTTTTATTGATTTTAGAAGAAAGTAACTTAGTGAGTTGAACAGTTTTATTACTTAAAATACCTATAAAGTATGGCATCAGTGAATTGTGTCATCTGTAATAAAAAAGACTCATGATATGAAAGTTATTTTATTCACTAAAAATACTTTAACAAAAAGCTATAAAATATCACAAATGCGCAAAAAAATATGGCTTAAAATATAAAAATGTTGTTTTACCTACCAATGTGAATGATATAGATGGTTATCATGTATCGTGCTATAAGAATTATATTGCCATAATGAAAAAATATTATGATCAAGAGGAAACATTCAACATCGTCTGACGTATCTTCATTTGAACCAGGTATTAAAACATATTTAATATAGTAATAGCAAAAATGACAGTGATGTAACTCTTAACACCGTGTTCATTGTGAAATTTTATTTTTAAGTTTTATTTTCATTACAGATATTGTGCGCCCGTTGAAGATACATCTCAACAAAGTACAATCTCATGCGAGGCAGTGACATCTGACGCAGATATTATTGATCCATGTGAAGTATCTATCTGTGAAGAAACGATTGCCGAAGTAAGTGAAAAAACGATGATAGAACGATGTGCGACATTCTGCAGGTGAGACATTGGAAGAGCACAAAGTTCCTAAGAAAAAGGAAAAACAATGTTATTTTTGCCGAAAAGGATATAAAAAACATAAAGGACGATCGCAGCTATTTACACACCGGATAAACAAAAGCTTTCAAGGAGAACCTACAAAGAATATTCCGAGTTGCTTAAGGATTCTGACGTTTTAAAGAACCTACAAACTTCTCCAAATGAAATTCATTACCATACAATTTGTCGTGTTGATTTCTTCAATAAATTAAAAGCAGATACCGCCGAAAAACCGCAAACAAGTTATCATACAACTAGAAATTATCATAAAAAAGCCTTTGAGGAAATATGTAGCTTTATACAAGAAAATGTACTGGCAAAAGGGCACTGCTATTTTTTGACTTACTTAAGTAAGTATTATGTGGCAGCGATGAAAAAAATTGCAGAAGAACACGGTGATGAATATAATATTGCCTCTAGTGTGCAACACTTGAAAAATAAAATCATCACAAAGTATAAAAATGAGATTAAAATAATGACTATGCATAATAAAGACATAGTTATGCCAAAAAATCGCGCAATAAACCATGGTCCATTTTCATTCTTGAAAGAGAAAGATGTTCTTCAGAATGCTACTTTAATTTTGCGAAGACAAATAATGACTATAAAAAAGAATCCATTGCCCCAAAATTTGAAGACTACTGACTTATTGAGAGGAGAATGCTCAATATCGCAAGAAATCACTGATTTTTATATGACATTACTGGGCGGTTTCCAACGTCGACGTAGAACTAGTAGTGATTGCAAGAGAAAAGTTAACTCATTGTCTGAAGATTTGATTTACGCTGTGACAAATGGTAAAATTAAAACTAAAAAAACATATAACACTAGGAATGACTTTGAAAAGTTTGACAAGCAGCCGTAAAATTATCGACATTGTTAATAGGTATGGTCATTGTTGTAGCTATAATGTTATAGAAGAGCTAGAAACGGAAGTTACTTTTTCATCGACTAATCGAGGAAATATATGCCCTGAAGGTATTTCTTTGTCTCCTGATTTATTTACT
>NC_039517.1:13544923-13563210 GCF_003672135.1 Ooceraea biroi | reverse complement strand
CCGTCGGTCGAAGCGGAGGGGATCCGATTCGCACGTACTCGTCCCTGCACATCAGTGTCAGGTCACTTCCGGTATCTATGAGTGCCTCAATATCGTTGCCCAAAATTTTCGCCGTCTTCATATATCTCTTGCGCGGACTAAATGTCACAGCACGAGCTTCGTTCGTCGTTGCATCTTTCTTCTTCGAACATTTAGTTGCGATGTGCCCATGTTCATTGCAATTGAAGCACTTCGGACCCAGATCTTTCGAAGGGCATGTCGCACTCACGTGATCCGGTAAACCGCAGTTGAAACAGCTCTTGCGATTATCGGTCTTCTTCTTGCTGCTGCTGGCTTCATTCTTGTCACTACGAGCGCTCTTTCCGTCAACCGGAGCCTTTGCCACGCCGACGTTTCCGCTTTCCTGCTGCGTCGAACTCGCCGATGATTGTTCTCGCAACGTTATTTTTGTCGAACGCGTCGATCAAAGACTCTTTTGTCGTAAAACTCTGCATGCGTGCCTGGTTGCACAAAGCTCGGTCGGGAATTCCCTCTACTAAATAATCTACCATATCACTCGCGTCGATCGGTACACGGTTACCGATTACGATTTATCATGAGCGTATTCGCGAAATGTCTCACCTTTCTTCCACACACGCGCTTCAAACTTTTTCCGCAAATCAATCTTATTTTGTTTTGGACGATACATTCGTCCTATCTCGCTCATGAGGTCGTCAAAGGTCATCGCCAAATGTTCGGCTCTGGAATGCAGCCATTCGAATGCCTTCTTCCTGAGCTTCATTCCGATCAGCGTCTTCGCGGCGTCATCCGCCAAGTTGTACGTCGCTTTCATAAACTGCACTTGTCTTTCCCACACGTCGAACACGTCAGGTGTACCGTCGAATTCACTTACTAACTCGGTAATCATTTTCAAGTTCAGATTCGTCGAGAGACGTGACGCCGCCATTGCTGCGTCTTCACGCGAATCCCGCGCTCGCGGCTCACTCTCTACAGCGGATGCGCAATCGTTTCGTCGTAACATGTCTATTTCGCGTCGGGCAAGCTCGAGCTCGCGTCGCATCAATTCTCTTTCGCGGTTACTAAACTCGATTTCGCGTTCACGCCTCATAAGCTCCAAGTCTTTTTCGCGATCGGCGAACTCTCGTTCACGTCCAGAATCTGCGTCGTTCCATGCGCTATCTTGAACCTCTTTTCCGACCGCGCCAAGCTCGATTAAATCGTCGTCTTTCATCCATCCGCCCGTCGGGTCGTGGGCCGTTAGCCGGGCGATAATCTCGGCCTTCGTGCCGCCGAACTGCAATCCGAGTGCTTTAGCCCTGGTGAGCAGCTCGGTCACTGTAAAATCACTCGGTTCCGTCATGGTGAATCGTCGAAATCGCGTCTATTCTTGACAATTCCGCGGCGTCTTTACGTCGTATATGCGTAGCGTCTTCTCCTGTCGAGCGACACCCCGTCTGAGCGCCGAACGATCTCTCGCGTCTTTCGTCGTCCACACGTCGTCTATGCGTCGTCTTTTTGCGCCGTTCTTCGTTGAGCGGTACCTCGTCTGAGCACAGGACGGTCTCCTTCGTCTTTCGTCCTTCACGCGTCGTCTATGCGTCGTTCCTCTGCGTCTTCTTCCGTCGAACGGCACCCCGTCTGAGCACCGAACGATCTCCTTCGTCTTTCGTCCTTCACTCACTCGACACTCGCGGTTTTCGTGTCCGCTTTTACTTCGTCGTACGAGTCACGGTTGCGTTTTCCTACGATCCCGGACGAGCCCCCACTTGTAAAATCTTTATTTCTATTTGAATGCGTAAGAACAAAGTTTGATTGCGCAATGATACGATTACACAGGTTTGAAGCGTAACGATACGATTACACAAATTATTCTTAAATAGGATCGTAGGAAACAATACGCGCTCTTAACTCGTCTTATCTGTTCGCTCGCCATACGAGAACTGCCCCGCCGTCGCGGCTTCGCGGTCTCGCTCGATCACGCGCTCGCTTTTGTTTTTCGTTCGGCGCATCGCAGCCTCGTATACGTTTTCCAATCACCCGAATATTATACTACATTATAATATGTTTATAATAAAAATTAAAAACAAATTTTTAAATATTGACAAAGTTTTTAAACAAGTGAAAATTTCTTGCCAGTTTCACGTCGACCATTTCTGGGTCCGACAG
Source organism: Ooceraea biroi (assembly GCF_003672135.1). NCBI lineage: Eukaryota > Metazoa > Arthropoda > Insecta > Hymenoptera > Formicidae > Ooceraea > Ooceraea biroi. The sequence goes on along the minus strand of NC_039517.1, from coordinate 13,561,044 downwards.
AGAGTGAGAACCTAACTTATTTTATTTATTAAAAGTAATCTCCCGACTTCATTGTTATCTCTGTGAGAGTGCGAAAAAACTGTTGCCAAAAGTAACTAGCGTATTAAAAACGCAAATACAGGTGGGGCGCGTGTATAGCGATATAGAGGTACTTTTAGCTTTTTTTGAAAAATGCGTTTTCAGAATATGACTTTATCATATATGATTGAATTTGACATTAAATATACTTTAAGTTTTATTGAAAGATAAATTTAAAAATTTTTGAAAAATTGAGGGGGGGAGGGATTTCGAAAAATATGACATTTTTGAAAAATCTAATTGCACTGCTATGAAGTACATTAGAAGCCATAAAACTGTTACTTGAAACTTTTTTAAATATTTTTTATTGTTTCCACGGTATTCGCTAAGAAATATAAAAACCGATTTTTTTCAAGAGGGTGTTTCACCCCTTTAATAGCGATACGGGCCCGTATAAAAAAATACGTGTCTCATATTTTGACCTAGACAACAACATATTCAAAGCTTATCAAAATCAGCGTGTGGCACTTGGGTAGTGTTGCTTGTTCGTATTCTTGGTTATATGGAGATATTCTTATCATAAAAAAATATATTAATGAATCTTATTTTCAAAAAAAAAGAAAACAAAACTACAGGAATTTCATTTCTTTAGTTATAAACTTATTGAGATACCGTTTCATACCAATCCATCTACGAGCTTAAATCCATCTTCTTGTTCTCTCATATAAACAGACAGTGATGTCGACAAGTCTTCTTTCACCAGATGTAGAAACCTTATCCACCAACGACCTTCTTCGAACATTCGTCCGAAATTATTACAATTTCTTCCATGATAATAATTATAATCCGTATCTTCCATTGCCATCATATAACTTTTTGACAAACTTATCAGTAGCTACAACAAACATTACATTCATAAATTAAACTAAGATTACAAAACTTTCGAAAACAAAAAATGTTTTGAAATTAGAAACGACTCACCCTTTAAGGGGAGAGGGTCAAGTAAATGACCTAAAACTTTGCGATATTTTTTCGAAGAGAATAATACATCAATTGTTTTGAAAATTAGTGCATGTTTTTATATAGTATTTACCCAGTAAGCAAACTGTCAGCAGTATGTTGACAGATTGGCAGCAGATTCAATCAGAATAATGCAACAAATCCGGTACCATCTGTATCCGCATTAAGATTGTGTTCTGCCAGCAGATCCTGCTAACATGATCTGACAGCAGATTGGCGGCAGAAACTGAATAGAGCCTGCCAACATAATCTGTCACAACTGATAGTCGTGATATTAATTCGTCTATTCGCGTATCTATGCCACACGTAATAGTAGTACTAACTGTTCTGATTATCGTAGGATACAATTTAATAGGCTCTCCTTCGGCGTTAATGTATGCGACAATTGTTGCATCTTACATGATAAATCGATCTGTATAATCTTCAACATTGACTACACTGCGCAGATCCTGCTCTATTTCTGCCGCCAGGTTATGTCGGCAGGCTCTGTTCAGTTTCTGTCGCCAATCTGCTTTCAACTACACTGCGCAGATCCTGCTCTATTTCTGCCGCCAGGTTATGTCGGCAGGCTCTGCTCAGTTTCTGCCGCCAATCTGCTGTCAGATCATGTTATAAGCAGGATCTGCTGGCAGAACACAATCTTAATGCGGACACAGATAGTACCGGATTTGTTGCATTATTCTGATTGAATCTGCTGCCAATCTGTCGGCATACTGCTGACAGTGTGCTTACTGGGTGGATTTTGTACCCAATCTGTGGCCTCTCTGCTCACATATTCTGCCGAACAGACATTGGCAAAAATCTGTACGCGCAGATTTGGCTGACTGGGTAAACTGCACACAGGAATTTTTTTATATAAAAATAATGAAAATTCATTGAGCAGTAGCTGGTTGAAGTTGCCTCCTCCGCGAACGCGCCGTGGATCGCAGCTCAGTGAATTTTCAAACAATCGATATGTCCTTGCAGATACATATACTTTAACATCTTCTCCTCAGCATGAACCTAACGGATTGTGGAAATTTTTGCAATAAACAGTTGTTTTTTGCAATTGTTTGTAAAGAAAAAAGTCGTTTGTTTTTAAATTGCTATTATTTTCTCAATTAAAAATTTTTTTTTCTTAAATAGGTTCATGCTGAGGAGAAGATGTTAAAGTATATGTATCTACAAGGACATATCGATTGTTTGAAAATTCACTGAGCTGCGATCCACGGCGCGTTCGCGGAGGAGGCAACTTCAACCAGCTACTGCTCAATGAATTTTCATTACTTTTACATAAAACAATTCCTGTGTGCAGTTTAAATACTATATAAAAACATGCACTAATTTTCAAACCAATCGATTTATTATTCTCTTCGAAAAAAATCGCAAAGTTTTAGGTCATTTACTTGACCCTCCCCCCTTAATGTGTCAATAATGTAAATTGTAACATATCATGATAAATATGCTATGCATGTTTGTGACCAATTATCTTATGGTCAATTTTATGAATTCTTGTCATTTAGTAGATTTGATATAATATACATGAATAATTACCTCTCCCAAAGTTATTCTGGGATATCTATCAAAACTTATTGGACATTCTAACGCAAAATTATTAATTCTGGGCAAGTTATTTTTATTCAGAATGGCTCCATCTTTCCCCTCTTTGAGATAGATATAAAAACAGTGTTCGTCGTTAGAGTTTGTTACATTACTGCAATAAAATAATAAAAATGTATTGGGTTGGCAAATAAGTTGGTTCGGTTTTTTAAGGTGGAATAAAATACAATTTTTTTGATACACGAAATAAATTTTAATCAATTATATATTGACCATTTTTATTGATGACTTCTTGCCATCTTTCCACCAACTTCATTATGCCGCGTTCGTAAAACATCTGAGGCTTATCGGCGAAAAACCAATCCAGGTGTCTTTTGACGTTCTCTTCATCCTTGAAGATTTTTCCGTTTAAAGAGTTTTGCAACGACCGGAATAAATGATAATCGGAAGGGGCCAGGTCCGGTGAATACGCAGGATGAGGCAAAACATCCCAGCCAAGACTGAGTAATTTGTTCCGAGTTGTCAATGATGTGTGAGGTCTGGCGTTATTGTGGTGGAAGACAACACCTTTTCGATTTATCAATTCTGGACGTTTTTTGCGGAGTGCTTGGTCCAATTTTGTTAACTGCGAGCAGTATATGGTTGAATCAATTGTTTTGCTTGACGGTAACAGCTCGTAGTAAGTGACACCTTTGAAATCCCACCATACGGAGAGCATGATCTTCTTCGGATGCAATCCTGCCTTCGAGGTTGTTTGTGGTGGCTCGCTGCTGTGTCCCCATGATCTTTTCCGCGTTACATTCTCATAGACGATCCATTTTTCATCTCCTGTCACTAACCGCTTCAAAAATTGATCGTTTTCTTGACGTTTTCGCAGCAAATCACAGATGGATATGCGAGTGGCCAAGTTGGCCTCGGTTAATTCATGCGGCACCCACACATTGAGCCGAGAAACGTATTCCAGTTGGCGCAAATTGTTTTCTACGCTTTATATGAGATATATTAAGTGCTGTAGCAATCTCTCGCACCGATTGGGATGGATTTTTATCGATGATAGCTTTGACATTACTTGAATCAATCTCGATCGGGCGACCGGAGCGAGGCGCATCATTGACGTCAAAATCTCCAGAACGGAATTTGGTGAACCACTTTTGACATACGCGTTCTGTTAAGGCATCATCTCCATAAACACGGCATATCTTTTTATGAGCCTTTGCAGCTCGTTTGCTCTTCTTGAAATAATAGAGCAAAATATGACGATAATGCACGTTATTTACTTTCATTTTTACAGCTACGCAGCACACACAATATTGATGTTAGTCAAACCAAAATTTACAGAAAGGTTATGTGAAACATGTACTTTTAAATGCACTCTGAAGTTGCGCGATAGTATCGAGAAAAACAAGAGTGAATTGGAAAGAAGTTGCACCGAAGCAAAAACCGAACGAACTTATTTGCCAACCTAATATATATATGATTAAAAGAAAAATGGAAATTTAGAAAAGATATAATGAATTGGAATAAAAATTAGTTTAACCATTTTGGCTTCCATTTTAATAACCAATAATATGGTTCGTCTTTGCCGCCTTTCATAAACAGAATATCATAATCAGGATCAGATATAAGAAAAGATACTAAATCACAATATATACCAAGTCTTCTTGCTACACTCTGGAATATGATTGTCAGCGATACACTATTCATCTGTAAGGTTTTAACTATATGTCATAATTTAAGAAACAAAAGTATTAACATTAATAAGAAATAATAAATATGAAGCTATAGATATAACATAAGCTGATCCTAATGTATTACAAACTATAACTTACGATATCTTCCATTAATAGGTATTGTCGAAAGAGATCTGATTTTAAAGAATGTACAACTGCCTCGAAAGTTGGTTTGTATAAGAGTATGTTGAAAAGAATATTTATAATCTGTCTTCCATCGCTGTTGTTCCATTGATTTTCATAGATATTATTGTATTTCCAAATCGAGAATTGTTCACGAGATGCCGAGAATATTGGATGCTTGGGATTCTCAACTTTAAGGCGCTTCATCACCTGTTGTGCGATATTATCCAGGTCTATATCTATATGCGAGCAAGAGACATTTTTCTCCGGATGAAACCATTGTATGATAAAAGTTATCATCTCTTCCAGTAACTGGTGTTTAGGAGGGCGATTTATAAATTCCTGCCATACGTTTTCTAGATGATAATGCCTTACATATGGCAGAAGGACTTTTCCGTAATAAATATTTGTCAGGTCATCCTTATCTTCACTAAACATTAATACGTTGTATACTACCTATGTTATAAATGTTTCATCTCTATAATATATACGTTATTGTAACTCTCCAATTAGTTGTAAAACTTTTTAATAAATATGCATTATTTATTAAATCTCACCTTTTCCATCGTTCATATAAACTTATTAATTCATCCATAATAATTCAAGTGATATGTTGTGTTGGTTGGATAAACCAATAAAGGAAGTTCTTCCTTGTCGAGAATTACATTATGCAAGAGGTAGCGTTCGACATATAAATTGTGGGGGTGTTGAAAACAATGGCCTTCACAAATGCTTTCCTGCAAGAACTCATCAGAACCGTTGTAGTACTTTTCGCTCATTTGTGCCAACAAATGCCGCAATTCTTCCTTACATTTTACTCGTGCGTCTTCAAAACTGAAGTAGCCTTTATACATCTCGGTTTGACGAACATTTTTCAAACCAGGGTATCTGGAATAAAAATGTAAGGAAAGAATATATTTAATTTTTCGAATCATTGGATATATAATTGTATAAATAAAACCATTGTCAGAGCAATAAATTTTGAGGAATGGAAGAAAGCTTAAAATTACACATACTTTTAATGCAAAAATTAAGATAATTTTTAAAAGGATATTTCTAAAAGGATATATCTAATTGGATAAAAGGAGGATATAAAAAGAAACAACAGCAATAATATAATCTTTCGACATCTTCTTTATGATGGTTATATTTATGATAGTGCACCACAACAGAAAAACCTCATCATAAGGAAAATTGAAAGTATTACACATGTGAGCCAAATTTATACGCTATATTTTATCTGTTGTACGTTCAAGGAAAATAATAAGAGCTTTTCCGTTACTTGCATTTCGATAGAAAAATACGATCTAAACGAATCGCAAAAAAGTACTGACATCTGGTTCCGTTTTAACATAAAGGCAGCTTTGTGGGAAAGGATAGCAAAATGGGATCAAGGCAGCAGGAGTGCAACAACTTGCTCCCGAAACTCCTTTACTTATTTATCTTATCTCTGAAGAATGTAATATAAAATTATATAAAATGTTATTGACGCATGCGAAAGCTGTATCATACACAAAAGAGTCTTTCTCTAAAAAAAAGTATCTCTTTTAAATCTCTTTTAAAAGCGTTTGTTTGATTAGTCACTGGATAATGGATATATACAGGGTGTCCCGGGTTTTAACCGACAAACTACGGGAGCATATTCTACTAGTGGAAATAAGAAAAAATTCTTATATCGAGTTTGCTTAGAAGTGCTTTATTACAAAGTTATAAACCAATATTGAAAAGAAATATGAGATAAGTAACAACGGAACATAGTGTAGAATTTGGAAGGTCGAAGATGTTTATGTTATGTGCCCATTTGCAATTACGTAATTTGGGTTCATTTCGACCTATGAATGAATATGATGATGTTCGTTCAGCTCTAAGACACCGACGACGCTCGGAAAGAATCTTAAATCTTTTTGATAATACTCCTACACAAAGTGTTCGACGTGCTTCAGCTCAACTGCAGATATCACGAAACACTATTTGGAGAACATTGCGTGCTGATGACAGATTCGCATATCATTACACACCTGTACAAGAATTACTTCCAATCGATTATCAGAAACGAGTTGAATTTTGTAACTGGTATGTGAATGCAGTAGAAAGGGACAATCTTTTCTCATCAATGATATTATGGACAGATGAAGCGACCTTTACAAGACGAGGCATATTCAATTCTCATAATAGCCATGTATGGGCTCATAATAATCCACATACTACCAGACAAAGAAACTTTCAACACGAATTTCGATGTAATGTTTGGATGAGTATGCTTCATGACCGGCTTATTGGTCCGTTCTTTTTACCTGACCGATTGAACGGAGAATCTTTTCGAAGATTCCTATCAAACGATTTACCAATTTTGATGGAAAATGTGCCACTGCAGTTTCGCCAAAACAGCTGGATACAGTTAGACGGTTGTCCATCGCACTATGCTAGACAAGTTAGAAACTGGTTAGATGAACATTATGCTCATAGGTGGATTGGTCGAGGAGGACCGGTTTTCTGGCCTCCAAGATCGCCCGATTTAACGCCTCTTGATTTTTATTTATGGGGAACTTTAAAAAATAAAGTTTACAGTACAGAAGTAATCTCGCTTGAAGATTTAAAGCAACGAATTACTAATTCAGTTACTGAGATGCAACAAAATTTTCAGGAATGTCGTACTGTAACAAATTCTGTACTACGTCGATGTCTAGCTTGTATCGATGTTCAAGGACAACATTTTGAAATGCGTCACTAAATCATTGCGTAGATAATTTTTATTTTTGTGAAAAAATCCGTTGTTACTTATCTCATATTTCTTTTCAATATTGGTTTATAACTTTGTAATAAAGCATTTCTAAGCAAACTCGATATAAGAATTTTTTCTTATTTCCACTAGTAGAATATGCTCCCGCAGTTTGTCGGTTAAAACCCGGGACACCCTGTATAATAAGAACCCCACACTGAACCTTCTCTTTTCTTCTCTGAGCAGCAATATATGAAACGTATTCTATAATAGATTGTCATAAAGCACATACACACACATGTGTAATTTATGTATCTATCCTCACTACTTATTGTTAGTCGCAACAGTCGGACTACCATTTTTAATAAAAAAACACACGCGAGTGGCAGAGGATCACAGCAGGTTTTCATCAATTAGCACAGACTACTTAATTAGAAGAAAAAGAAAGTTTATTGATACACTAAATGCAAGTTATTTCTATCCTAGAATATTTGCTCATACAGATGTAGGCTGTAGGTCCACCACTGTTTCACCATGTAGATATAATCGTTTTGTATATAGATGTAATAGTTGTTTTTAGAAAATTCCATTCTCTGTTTCAATAACGTGGTAATATGACATACCGTTAAAACTTTGTAACATAAATGTCTTGATTAAAAATTTTAATTAAATTTTATTACAAGGAACTAGAAAATACCTCTGATCGAACTTTCGCCGCCAAAATGAGCTGGGGTATAGCATTTGATAAAAATGCTTACACGTGGAGGAAAAATTTGCAAAATTTTGAACACTGATATTCTTAAAATCCAGAATTACATATATCACTTCGACGGAAAGATTCGTTATTGTAGCCATTGTGAGGAAAAAAACGATATAAATAAATCTGCGACACTTATACGAAATTTACGTATTTTGCATTACACTTCCAATTGTATTGGATTGCGGGGTATCACTTAAATGCATAAAAGCGAATGGAACACCACAGCACAGTGTTAGAAGCGACACTCTTATTTCACACGTGCATTGCAAGTATTCTCAGTGACGCATAAAGTTTGTGAAACGATCTATCCTGTAGTAGCCACGTGGTAGACACTAATAGGCTCTATATTCAGCACACGTTTACAAAAAGCCTTCAATGTGACTTTTCAACCAATCAGGTGGTTTTCAAGCCACTTATAGAGGCGCTTTTATCGTTGTAAGCGCGTTCTGAATATAGGCTATGAAGTTTACTCCTTTCACGACAGAGTTAGATGTATTCATTCGTTTATCTTATGTGCAAAACAATATTTAGGAAATTGCAAATGTTGCTCGAAAATATGACGAGTAATAAGCTGTTAAAAGAGCCGTTTTGTCAAGGTAAGAACGCTGTTTTACGGACCTGGTTTGTATACTACACATTTGTCGTAATATACGCAAACACATAGTTTTGCGTTCGTTTTGTTTTTTCTGGCATATGTCATAAAATATAATACGTGTGTACCTAATATTGAAACATATAGGTAGAAACATATAAATCCCACTAAAAAGACCTCACAAAGGTAAAAGAAGTACGCCAAGTACATAAAAAATCCGTGTACGCAACAAAAAGTTTAAAAAACTATTTAGAAAAATCAAAATTAAATATAAAATCAATAGTTAACTAGCCAAATACCTCGAAGCAATTCAGTTTGAGAGAGTATTATTTTATCTAAATATTTCCCATGCATACTCTCTTATCACACGACATTGAAGTACTTGGCGTGCCCGGGTCGCATTAGACGTGTCTTCTTGTAAATATCTTATAAAATTCTTATAAATTTGTACAGTATCTGCGGATTTGTATTGTATCTTGATTTTTAATAATGACTCACAAATCTTTTTAGTTGGAAATATTAAAATAAACACACAGTTTTACAGACTAGCAAAGTGATTATAAATATCTCTTTTCATTACTTAATCAATACAAATAATTTACATGTAAAGTACAGATTTTAGGTAGGACAGTATGCATGTGTAATGCGAGCCGACAAAGAGACTGCACAAAGAGAAAGTCTCTTTGTGGCAATCGACCATCAAGGTTCTGAATATGACATCTCTGTTTTTCTTGTCTTTGTTCGAATTTTTCGGTTTGACAACCGTTAATTTTGTACAAGGACTGGAATTTCATTTGCTTCCTGCGTGGATTTGTAATTGAGGGATCTTCTGACCGTGTTTAGTGAGGATCATGAGCCACTAATTGACTAATTTTTTTGGAATTTCATACACATTGAGGATGGTCTAACGAGTAGACCGAAACGTTTGTGAAGTTATGGATGACTGATGTAACCACTCTATGAATTAAACATTAAGCACGGACACCTTGCGTCGCTCTCAACCTTATCATTTTCCTTACTTATTATTCTTATTTCAGCATTTAAAAAGTAAAGGGAAAAGTAATGATTCGTTACTTTTTAAGTAACTGTAACTGTAACGAGTTACTTTTCAGAATAGTAACTGTAACTAACTACATTTTAGAGAAAGTAACTGTAACGAATTATTTTTACAAAGTAACTTTAACAACCCTGATATCCATACATATATCCATTCATACACTGAGAAAAATATCATGGCCTATCTAATCGGATAATCCAATTAAATAGTAACAAACGGATATATCCGATTAAATTGTATAAAAGACAAAGAAAATGATCGGACATATCCACTGAAGGTAATCGGACATATCCATCATTTAATCGGCAAATAAGAGTAACAATCGGATACACTATTTAATCGGTTTATCCGATGGAAAGTTTTCTCACAATCAGTATAGATAAGCGCATCCCAGCAAACACAAAGTAACAGTAATATACATGTTATGTTATAATTTCCCACTCATTAATATAAATACAACATAACATACGTGTTTTGTAACAATTACATTGTTGAGTGGGAAATTATACCATAACATGTATATTATGATTACTTTGTGTTTGCTGGGATTCGTATAATTGTACTTACGTGCATACATATGCACAACTTTTACACGCGTTGCTAGGATCGCGTAGTAACAGACACTCGCGATAATATTGATATGTAATAAGGCGGACTCTGATTGCGAATGAAACAGCGTAGAGAGGATGTGTTAATTGACACCCCACGTAAAAAGACGCGCCTACAAGTCTCGTCTCATCTTACCGTGTGTACTGATTTGCTCATCTTCCTTTATTAATATCTCAAAATTTTACGTCGTTAATTGCAAAATGATATAGGACTTTTTAATTCAGCTTAACGAGATCTATCTGCAAGAGAGTAATTGAACACTTTACGCGAGACGCCCTGTATACATATACATTAGAAATATTTTTACTAACACATCTGCAAAGGTGAATGTGGATCAGAATATTGCATGTACAAATAGATGAAATATAAGTATGATGATAGAAATATACATTGCATAGCGTAAAATGAGGGTAAAAAGGATACAAATTATTAGCGGGTACAAAGACGACAGTAATATATTGCTTGTGTTCACTTGTGGTCTAAACACGTAATACAAAATTAAGTTACTTAATATAATTAATTAAATTATATGTATACATATTACACGTATATATGTGTCTCTGTCTGTATGGATGTATGTACAGTGAGTACAAAAAGTATTCATATAGGAGAGATTTCTTTGAAGAAGTCCTTAGTTTTAGGAAATGAACTTTATCTTAACAATTTAGTAACATAGAATGCAATATATATATATATATATACCTTTTTAAAAAAAGAAAAAATATTTACGCCAAGTACATAAAACGTATCGAACTTTCTAAAAACAGTGTAATTATAAAGAAACAACCTTTCTAAAAAAGTGAATTATGAAAATTTATTTCTTCAAAAATATACATGAAATCAATGTGTTAGAAATATTCGGGATGCGCGGGAGTCAGAGTGTACTGTCCAACACTTATCGTGGTTGTAATAAACTTTATTTTAATATTACTTAATAGCGTAATCTCCAAGAGAACAAAGACGTGTGGTGAGCTGCGTTGCCAGAATCGAAGAGAAGTGATATCGCGAAATTCCGTCGCGCCGCTATCATCGCTATCATCGCTATAATCGCTATCATCGCTATAATCGCTATAATCGCTATCATCGCTATTGCTGTAATACGCGCGCAACTTAAATCTACGTATATGTATATAACACCCTCTCCTCTAAACAAAATAACTTATTTCTTTGCACATTAATCTGCACTGTATGCAACTCGCAACTTACATAACTTCTTTTCTTAACACAAATAAACGAATTACCGAACCGTATATTCCGCTAAATAATCAGGGCGCTTCTTAACTCTAGTTGAACGCCTCGGTGTTTGCAGAATCGGTTGTCTCGCATTTTTGTCCCGGATTTGAGGTGGATCGGGTACATTTTCCTGCACCTGAGCTTGTTCGTCCGGTTCAGGGCGAGGTACTACTCGTAGTTGAGGATCTTGTATATTTACATCCTCTGCCACTTCTTCTGTATTCTCGCTTTCCCAATAATGAGTATTATTATCACGCTCTTCTACGTTTGGTGTCTTTTGGCCAATGGAACGCATCTGATTTACATGTCTTGTCCATATACGGCCGTCGTCTAACCTGATCTTATAATGTAACTTGCCTACTCTTTGCCATACTATGCCGAATTTCCATTTAACATAATTTGTCGAATAATTCCTGCCTGCTACTCTCTCTCCGCACGCAAAAATTTTCACATATATATTTGTGTTGCTTGTTACATTGTCTGTTTGCTCATTCGGTATCATTAAATCTAACCGAGTGCGTAACTTTCTACCTAGAAACATTTCTGCCGGTGACATTTTTGTCGTTACATGCGGCATCATTCTGTACTGTAATAATAATTTACTTAATGTCAATTCCAAATTGGAAATATCGCAATTTGTACGCTGTAATGATTTCTTAAATGTCTGTATAAAACGTTCTGCCTGTCCGTTTGTTGCGGGATTGTACGGAGATGTTCGTTTGTGCACGATACCGTTTGATTTTAAAAATGTTTTAAATTCTGACGAAATGAATGTTCGTCCGTTATCCGTGACAATAGTCTGTGGTACTCCATACGACGCAAATATTTGTTGACATTTTCGAATTATACTGTTGGCTGTAATGTCTTTTATAATGTGAACTTCTTACCATTTCGAATACGCGTCTATTAATACGAAAAACATTTTACCCATGAACGGACCAGCAAAATCAAGGTGTACTCGTTGCATAGGTTTCAAAGGTGCTTGCTACAAATGCACATCAATCTTTAGCGCATTATTCATGTGCGTTCTACAATCTGCACAGTTTTTAGCTAATGTTTCGATGTCGGCGTCCATACCGGGCTACCAACAGTAGTTTCGAGCCAAATGTTTCATTTTCACTATTCCGAAATGTCCAGAATAAAGTTCTTTTAATATTATTTTACGCAACGCTTTGGGAATAACTGCTTTATGACTACGCATAATTACCCCCTGCTGTAAACTAAATTCTGCTTGATCTATCTTGTAACGTTTATCCTTAGGAACTTGTTTTCCTGACTGCAATGCATGTAATAATTCCAAGCATTCCTTATCTTTGCTTGTTTCTAATGCAATTTTATCCACCGTAATTGGCAATGTATTTAATGAATCTAATTGAAAAGCATCTACTACGTCTGCTATCGTCGTACTTGCATTAGCTGGTAATCTAGATACACAACTGCGTTTGCATGATCTTCCGATTTCCTATACTTAATGTCGTAATTAAATCCTTGTAAAAAATCGCGTAATGCTGCATTCGCATTGCTGAATATATCGGTAAACTCTTTGTTGGCGAAAATATTTGTACCAACCCAGTAAGCAAATTGATCGCAGACTGCGCGCAGATTGGTAGCAAATTTGATCAAAAACCCATACCAAAACCGTAGCCATCTGTGTCCGCATTCAGCTTGTGTTTTGGCGACAGAGTCTGCTGTCAGGCAATAGCAGCAGATTTGCAGCAAAAACCGCGCAGTCTGCGCTCATAACTTGGCAGCAGATTGGCGCCAGAAACCGAGCAGGATCTGCGCGCAAAACTTTCCAGATAACATTAAAAGACGTCTTATATTCTTATAACCCGGTAAAACATTTTTTATATATAATCAGACAAAACTGATCATACAAAATTATATATCATTTTTGTCCATGTATAAATAGACATGCTTATATATTAGGAGTGTGATTTAGTTTTGAGGGTTTTGCAACAGATGGCTGTAGTGTCAGTTTGTTCCAATAGCTGTTTCCGATAACTGTTGTTTCTTACAGTCTTGACATTATCCATCACATTTAGTAGCATTATAGCAATAGATGCAATAACAGTCGTGTTTATATCATCGTAAAAATGCAACTTCCGAAAGCTCTTTAGCATTTTCGACATGCGTTGCTTTTGTTTCTTAATCAAAAGAAAACTGCGGCTGAGGATTATACAATTCTTGTGGAGACTTATGGTGATTCTGCCCCATCAATTAAGACGTGTGAATACTGGTTTAGACGCTTTAAAAGTGGTGATACTGATGTGAAGGACAAAGAACGCTCGGAACAACCAAGAAAGCTTGAAAATGCAGATTTGCAAGCATTATTGGACGAAAATCCAACACAATCCACTTCAGAACTTGCCAGAGCATTAAATGTTGATCGTACAACAGTTACCAAACATTTACATGAAATGGGAAAAATTCAGAAAGAAGGGAAATGGGTTCCACATCAATTATCGGAAAGTGCCATTGCAAACCGGTTGAACATTTGCATTTTGTTGATCGCCAGGCAAAAAAAGAAGAGTCTTTTGTCTCGGATTGTTACTGGGGATGAAAAGTGGATCTATTTTGATAATCCGAAACGCAGAAAATCATGGGTGGATCCAGGCAAACCATCAACATCCACTCCGAGACGCAATATTCACGGTTGAAAAGTAATGCTCTGTATTTGGTGGGATAGTGTACTATGAGCTGTTAAATCCGCATGAGACTGTCACGGCTGATCGTTATCGACACCAATTGTACAAGTTGAAGCAAGCATTGGACCAAAAACGACCACCAATTGCGAGTAAACGACGGAAAGTGATTCTTCTTCGTGACAACGCTCGACCTCACGTTGCGTTATCAGTGAAAGAAACACTATTAGAGCTTGAATGGGAAGTCTTACCGCACCCCGCGTATTCTCCGGACATTGCTCCATGCTATTATTATTTGTTCCGGTCGATGCAACACGCTTTAGAGGATACACACTTTCATAATTTGGAAGAATTGCGAAAATTCGTCGACGAATGGATCAACTCAAAAGAAGAGTCATTTTATCGTCGTGGAATCCATCTCTTGCCAGAAAGATAGGAAAAAGTTATAGAAAACGAAGGAAAATATTTTGATTAAGGAATTCATTCATTATCATATTTAAATACATGCGTTTTTGAGCAAAAAAAACCCTCAAAACTAAATCACACCCCTAATATAAATGGATATGATATATAATTTGTATATTATTAAAGATATGTAAGTAGTAAAATATATTATTTATTGTAATCTGAAGTCTGAATTTTTCGAACTTCAAATTGCTTGCGTGCGTGAACTACATGGACGTCCATGGGAGTCTCTGTGCCGCAAGCGCAACAATTCTCAAAAAATTAATATGCCAAGGCGTGTATATTAACTTTATTATATAACTGTCAGGCTAAATCTTAAGGGGAAGCTGGAGTCGTCTGTATTACCGATAATCTGGGGAAATTTTGAGGAATTACAGTTTCGAAAATTCTCTTTATTGCTTGTGCAGAATAAAAAATCCTTTCCACAAATGAAGTATAGATAGAAAGAAAGTCCGCTCAACAGACTTTATATTCAAAATGGAAAAAGTTAAAAAATTGCAATTTACTTATTGGCTTGTTGACGCACCTCGTAAATTAATTTGTCTAATACGAAAGTTATGGACTTTGTACGCACAAAATCGCTGTTGAGCGGTGTTTGGACACAATGAAGGAATACGAGGATGCTTTTAGAAGTAAATTTAGAAGTGTAAATAAAAAGAATTATCAAAACTGTAATTTTGTGATAATTTTTCCTGTCCATCGTGTCCAAGAGCACAAGATTAGTTGCATGATTTCCGAGGGATGGAGCTGCAATATGTCCGTGCTAGATATCAGAGAGGTGCAAACTGGTATCCTCTTTCCATTTGGTCCGCCATCTTGAAGCACATGACAATTCGCATCGTTTGGAGCATCAAGTGAACCGCACCCTATTCCATGTCGTATCTTCTTTCTTTTGATTGGACGCACTCTCTCTAATCGTTTGCTCATTGCAGTGTATAGCTGTTTCATATACCTGTATTTCGTTACATGTCACCCTTCCCTCTCTCTCTCTCTCTCTCACACACACACACACACACACATATCTTTTTTCCATTTTGAAGTTTCTACATGTAGTACATATATATGTAGGAAGCTACAAGGCTGCGGAATGTAATTTTCTTTGGTTTTATAATTATAAATTGTATCAAAGTTATATTTATCTTTTATATATATATATATATCATCCTTATAACCGATATCTCCCTGATAAACATTGCAAAATAAAATGTAGGAAATATTTTGAGTTATTTTTGTACATTTTTTTCTAAACATTTTTTGCCAATAGCGTATTTAACATTTGCCTGCAGAAGTTGCTATAATACCGATTAATTATAATAACTATACTTTACAAGTAGATTGTGATTACACAAATACATTCTGCAATCAAAACTTACTTGTTGTGCAGTAGAGTTAGAATTAGCTTATATTATATCATACTTGTGCAAGCAAATATTTAAAATTAAACTATTGACAAAAGAATGTTTACAACAAATGTACAAAACATAACCGAAAATATTCCTACATATCAAATTTTATTTTACAATGTTATATCAGGAAGATATCGATTATAAGGAAATAAATAAAAGCATATAAAATGTTTCTGCTCAATCAATATTACAATAGGAACAAAAG